>NC_030417.2:976931-1031931 GCF_001660625.3 Ictalurus punctatus
AGTTCCTAAAACTGTAAAGTTTACAGTAAAGCTTTCTGGAGTTTTATTAGCTCACAACATTATTACGCCCCCCCGTAAAGTTTACTACATGTTTCTGGATATTCTTTATTCAATATACAACTCAGTGTAAAAAATTTCACGTAAGTCCGAATATCACTAACATTAATCACTTTTTACTGTAAAGTTTACAGTGAAAGCTATAGTACGCATATTTTTTAAACTGTAAAGTTTCCTTAGGGAAATTATATTACACTCCAGTCCCTTCGATTTAAAAAAAAAATAAAGTTTTCTCTGTAAATCATACTGTAAAGTTGACATCCTTAATTTGTAATATTCTTTATATATTCTTACTTCACTGTAAAGTTTACTGTAAATCTTTATTGAAGCCTCCAGACCGCTAACATTGCTAATCCACTGCTCTAAATCTGACTCCATCCCCATTCAATTTCACTGTAAAGTTTACTGTAAAGGATTTTGGAGGTTATAAAATTCCAGATAAGATAATTTTCCTAAGTCCTTAAGATTTCCGTGAAACATTTCTCTTCAGGTGATGAAGCTCCACTGCAGTTTGGAAAACTTTCTTAATTGCTTTCTCTAAGATATTTTTTTTTCTACAATCTATGTAAATGTTTATTTACAGTTTATTACAGTAAAACTTACTGTAAAATTCTCTTTTGTCTCGCCTCAGACACGGCGGCTAAGCTTCAGGCCACAAAGCAGAGAGCAGGCAGAGCGAACGACACGGCGCGTGAGGTTCTGGATCGGCTCAAAGACATGAACCAGAACTTGATGGGCCTGAATCGGAACTACAGCAGACTGAAGGATGACATCAACAAAGCCAACAACCTCATCCAAGACCCTGAGAAAAACAGTATGTCATTCTTCTTTTATTAATTAGCCATTACCTTAAGCTTAGCTGAGATTCTTATACCTTGTAAATTTAAGCTACCTAACAGATATTTTGTCCAATCAGAAACTGGTCCATGATTTAAAGGAACGGTATTATAATCTAATTGCAACATTGTCTTGATTAGACTTTCATTTATATTTTAATTGCGACATTTTTATGATGTACTGTAGAACTTCTCTTGGTTGCTGTCCTGTCTTCTTTAAATCTTGTGTGATTACAAGTGTCTCAGTGGGTCTTACAATCATATTTTTATCCTTTTTCTCCTCCCACGTTTTATATTACAAACGCCAACAGCGATAAGTATGTATTCCAGTTACTCTACCTACTTCTACAGCTTCAGCATGCTTCACCTCACCCTCCACCATCCATTCCGATGCATGCACATCTCTCCGGCTGACTGCGCTGCTCTTCCCTATCTTTATCTCTGGTTTTATTTTTCCCCAGCAAAGCTAAAACCGTCACAGAACCCGCCAGCCTAATGTGCAGAAAGCTACGCTAATCACGAATGCACACTCACCCTGCATTTAGTGCTGGTTTTCACACGTCCTCGTCGACTTCCCTCGCGACTTTATTACCCGGTTATCATCTTAAGGCTAAGAGCTTAAATTATCGTCTTGAACGAAGTCAGCATGGCTGCCGATCCAAACTTTCCCAGAAGGCATTGCAGTGTGACACCGTTTCCCAGAATTATCTTCAAACCAGCTGAAACATGTTGGATGCACCTGTTTTTACACTGCAACAATGACCTCATGCAATCTAAATAAAAGTAATTAATCACGGGCACCTGAAGACAGAGTAACGCCGAATAGAAGAACGTCTCTTGTTGTTCTTGAAAGTATCCGAATTGTCCGCTTTAACTTAAAAGTTGTAAAAATATATTTTTAAAAAAAACAAAACAAATAAAAACACACCTAAAACATTTTAAACAGTCTTATGACACCGTTTCTATAACTTTTCTACCATTTAAAAAAAAAAAAAATCCTATCTGTAAGTAAATTTATTATTTTTCTAAGTGAAAGTTTATAAAATGATTACATATTTACTTATTTTAAGTAAACTTATCAAGCGAGACGATCGTTTTATTTCCTTCATGTATTTATTTCGGAAAAACAACCAGATTCGTTGACGATAAAAAACCTTTCTAAGATTCGGAAAAATTAGTTTTATAAAACATTTCAAAACAATTCTATAAAAATTAC
Organism: Ictalurus punctatus; assembly: GCF_001660625.3. NCBI lineage: Eukaryota > Metazoa > Chordata > Actinopteri > Siluriformes > Ictaluridae > Ictalurus > Ictalurus punctatus. The sequence continues at coordinate 979,041 of NC_030417.2, forward strand.
TTCTATAAATAAATAAATAAATATATATATATATATATATATAAACCGATATCTTGTGTGTGTGTGTGTGTGTGTGTGTGTGTGTGTGTGTGTGTGTGTGTATAGTAAACCATATATATAAATATATATAATTATGGTAAAACGTATCAAATTTTTCATGGTGAGATTATTAGATTATTAGCAACAAATCTGAATGTGAAGTGAATCTGCACTATTATCAGTATACACTTGTAGTAATGAATGAATTTGGGGTGTTTTTTCTAATGATCTGCAGCTGTGAGTGTAAAACTAGTTTGATATGTTCTGATCTAAAAGGACGGCGAGGGCGTGGGAAATATCCGCACACTGGGTTAGTCATATTTCTGTCTTCTTCTTCTTTTCCATAAGAGCTCCTGTGCTACGTAAGCTATTCAAAACATAATGTAATATCATTTTCCCCCTTTTTCATTCTGTCTGTCTGTCTGTCTGTCTGTCTGTCTGTCTGTCTGTCTGTCGCTTTATTCTCTGCTGTTTAATAAAAATTCATTCTTATTGTTTTAAATGTTTGGTAACACCTCACTATTTTGTATGTACCTGCCCACGTGTGTGTGTGTGTGTGTGTGTGTGTGTGTGTGTGTGTGTGTGTGTGTGTGTGTAAAGTCCACGCAGCAGGTGCTAAAGTGAAGGATCTGGAAGACGAAGCCGAGCGCCTGTTGGAGAAGCTGAAGCCGATTCAGGAGCTGCAGGACAACCTGCGGAAAAACATCTCTCAGATTAAAGAGCTCATTAATCAGGCTCGCAAACAGGCCAACTCTGTGAGTCCTGAACACACACACACACACACACACACACACACACACACACACGCACATTTATTCTGAGCTGTCAATTTCCATCCCTCTTTATCACATCATCTCTTTATCCAATTTTACACCTCAGACAACAGGAAACATTTATATATTTATTTTTGCAAAGCTTCCGCATTTATTCTGAAACTGCCCGTGTTTCAATTTCTTTCAAAACACTTAAAATTGCCTCGGAGTGTAATAATGATTCGTTCACAATGAGAAAAACCTGATGTGAATATTATTTTCTTTTAAATTCCCTTTATAAGACTGAATTTACAGATTCATTACAGTAAAAGAAAAACCATCCTACCGCTGCAGTACCAGCACAGACCACTTGGTGGGGGTGCTGCCTCCTCTAGCTAGCTAACCTGAAGTAGCTGTACACGCTCCACAGAAGCAGATATTATAATTATATTATAATCAACCAAACAAAAAACACCTGAAGTGATTTTATTGTAAACCGATATAAAAACCTGATCTTCATGTGTTCTTCTGCTTTTATCACGGTCTCTGTTTTTTGTTTTTTCCCCGCACTTCCCCATTTGCGTAACCGCATTCTTATACTTCTGTTACAAATAAACGCTCATTTAAGATCCGCTCCACTGAAACGATCCACAAGTCCACCGTGTTTATTTGTGTCTCGTATGTAGCTAGATGAATTCTTTTTGTTTTGTTTTGTTTTCCCGCTAAACTAAAACAGAGATCTAAAATAGACTAGACGCTATTTCAATTCTTATTACTCTGTTCTGTTATGTTATGTCATGTCATGGCCTACGTAGTGAGCCAGGAAGCCGTTTGAAATGATTTGCGTAAGAAAGCGTCATGTTATACGGCGTAGTGTAAAGTATGTTTTGTATTTAAAACTTAACTAACGTGTAATTTGCCTTAAACCTCGTAAATATCTTTAAGATGAACAGCTACATGCTAAATCCCCTCGGTAGACTCGGAACAAACAGATCTACGACGTTTAAAAATTTAACGGAAAAAAAAAAGGAAAAAAGAATCAGGTTTTGAATCGTCTTCGGTATTTTATGGAGTGGTTTGACAACTTCCTGACCTTTGACCTCCAGATCAAAGTGTCCGTGTCGTCCGGGGGAGACTGTATCCGCACCTACAGGCCGGACATTAAGAAAGGCCGCTACAACACCATCATCCTGAACGTGAAGACGCTCGCCGCGGATAACCTCCTGTTCTACCTCGGCTCGGCCAAATTCGTGAGTGGATCAGCTTCACGTGTCTCACACACACACACACACACACACACACCTCAAAACAACACGCTTTGACATTTAGTTCCTCTCTGATTTGTCACATTGGTTAACACGGTGCCATTTTTATATTATCACAGGCTTATTTCAGGGGGCGGGGCAAGGTATGAGCTTGGTTGTGACGTCACAACAAATAGTTTTTGAACCAATCCCGTGCGATATGTAAATTACTTGCGGATGACGAAGTGGTAAACCTGGTTAGATATCGAACACCAATGATTTTTGATGACGTTCATAAGCATTTCAACACACACTCTGATCTCACGTACTCTACCTCAAACCACCACAAGGAAGAAAGGAAGAAAAGAAAGAAAGAAAATTAGCGTTATAGATTCTGTGCAAAACACCAACGGAGTAACAGTTCATGTTCAGTAATGATTAATAACAATGAAATAAATTCATTTATATATACACTCATCTCTCTCTCTCTCTCTCTCTCTCTCTCTCTCTCTCTCTGAAGTGGAAACGGAGAAACCTTATTATCACTAGAACATGTGCAGGAGGAGTGTGTGTTTCCTCACGACTGCTTTAATGAGGAAACATTAAAATGCACATCGTGTTTATTACTTCAAATCCACAGATAAGCAGCCATTACCTGCGGCTAAGAGGGAAACAATAAAAGCTTATTACTGCTTCTTTGGACCTAATACAATCCACACACACACACACACACACACACACACACACACACACACACACACACACACACACACACGCGCGCGCATCCCACGAGAAGGTGTGCGATCGGGGCAGTGAGGCAGCAGCAGCAATTAGCCGGGAGTTTAAACTGAGGCTGTTTCAGGCTGATTTCCCCTGAGACGTCTCAAACACACACACACACACACACACACACACACATATACACACACACACTTGTGTGTCTTGCATTACCACTGGCTCAGGGTTTGTGTGTGTGTGTATGTGTGTATGTATGTGTGTGTAGGTGGATTTCCTGGCGATCGAGATGAGGAAGGGCAAGGTGAACTTCCTGTGGGACGTGGGGTCAGGGGTCGGCCGGGCGGAGTATCCCGACCTCGCCATTAACGATGGAAACTGGCACCGAATCGAAGCCTCACGGTACACACACACACACACACACACACACACACACACACACACACACGTTATCATCTCATATATGTACAACAGTTTTTAAGCTAGATGTTCTGTAGGAAGGACACGTTGTGATGGAGTGGTGGATGAATGGAGTGATGGAGGGATGGAAGGATGGAGGGTTGGAGCGATGAAGAGATGGTGATGGAGGGATGGAGTGATTAAGTGATGGAGGGATGGAGAGATGGCATGATGGAGGGTTGGAGTGATGGCGTGATGGAGTGAAGGCGTGATGAAGGGATGGCGTGATGGAGGAATGGAGTGATGGAGGGTTGGAGTGATGGCATGATGGAGGGATGGCGTGATGAATGGATGGAGTGGTGGAGGGATGGAAGGATGGCGTGATGGAGTGATGGAGGGTTGGAGTGATGGAGGGATGGAGTGATGGCGTGATGAATGGATGGAGTGGTGGAGGGATGGAAGGATGGTGTGATGGAGGGATGGAGTGATGGCATGATGGAGGGTTGGAGTGATGGAGGGATGGCGTGATGAATGGATTGAGTGGTGGAGGGATGGAAGGATGGCGTGATGGAGGGTTGGAGTGATGGAGTGATAGCGTGATGGAGGGATAGCGTGATGGAGGGTTGGAGTGATGGAGGGATGGCGTGATGAATGGATTGAGTGGTGGAGGGATGGAGTGATGGCATGATGGAGGGTTGGAGTGATGGAGGGATGGCGTGATGAATGGATTGAGTGGTGGAGGGATGGAGTGATGGCATGATGGAGGGTTGGAGTGATGGAGGGATGGCGTGATGAATGGATTGAGTGGTGGAGGGATGGAAGGATGGCGTGATGGAGGGTTGGAGTGATGGAGGGATGGAGTGATGGAGTGATAGCGTGATGGAGGGATAGCGTGATGGAGGGATGGAGTGATGGAGGGATGGAGTGATGGAGGGATGAACGAAAGATTACAGTTTAAGAATGTGTTATAAAAGGTTTCAACAGCGGACGGTTAAAGTGATGAATGATAAAAGACGGAAGGATGAAAGAACGAGCGAGTGGAGAAAAACTGAATATCATTGCAGGCATAGATCAGAACAGGTGTGTTCTAATGAGTGTGTGTGTGTGTGTGTGTGTGTGTGTGTGTGTGTGTGTGTGTGTGTGTGTGTGTGTGTGTGTGTATGTTTCAGTGTGGGTCTGAATGGCAGCGTTTCCGTTCGGCCCCTCGAGGGCCCCAAAGCCGGCATGGTGCCCACCTGGCAGAGTGCAAAGTCACCTGAGAGCTACACGGTGCTGGACGTGGATCAGAACGCTTACCTGTTCGTAGGAGGAATGTTGGGGAGTGTAAAGGTAGACACAAACACACTCCACACTTTACACACGCCTCGGAGAAAAGGCAGGACCGATCGGGACGGAAACCTGGGAAGATGCGAGGAAGAGAAAAGTGAAAGGGAGGGAGGAGAAGTAGAGGAGGAGCTGGGAAAGGAAGGAGAAGAGGAGAAGGGACAGGAGAGGGAAAATGGAAGTGAGATGGGATGAGATGGAGGAGAAGGAAAGGAAGGAAAGAGACGGATGGGAAGGAGAGAAAGCAAGGAGGGAGTGGGGTTATGAAAAGGAAGTCGTATCCACATTCATGTTCGTGTGTGTGTGTGTGTGTGTGTGTGTGTGTGTGTGTGTGTGTGTGTGTGTGTGTGTGTGTGTGTGTAACAGAAAGCAGATGCGGTGAAGACGATCACATTCTCCGGCTGCATGGGAGAGACGTACTTGGACAGTAAACCGATCGGATTGTGGAACTATAGAGAGAGAGGTGGAGACTGTAAAGGATGTGCGGTCAGGTACACACACACACACACACTCACACACACACACACACACACACACACACACACACACACACACACACACACACACACACACACACACGGCTACGGTTTTAAACACTGCTGAATTTATGGAAACTGAGGTGTGTGTGTGTGTGTGTGTGTGTGTGTGTGTGTGTGTGTGTGTGTGTGTGTGTAGTCCTCAGCCTGCTGACTCGGAGACTGTGGTTCAGTTTGATGGCGAGGGTTACGCTGCCGTCAGTCGTCCAATCAGATGGAACCCCAACAGTTCCACAGTGACCTTCAAGTTCCGCACTTTCTCCACCAGCGCTGTGATGATGTATCTTGCCACCAAGGACATGGTAACACACACACACACACACAACAACAAAAATACACACAACACACACACACAGCCATCCCAAAACTCTGTCTCCTTGTCTCTATCTGAGCAGAAGGACTTTATGAGTATCGAGCTGAGTGAGGGTCGTGTGAAGGTCAGCTACGATCTTGGTTCTGGTACTGGCTCCGCCCTCAGCCAGAAACGACACAACGATGGACGATGGAAATCGCTCACCATGACACGCTCCAAAAAAGAAGGTAATCGTCACTGTTACGTTTCTCCGAAGCGACTCCGAACGAGGAAATACAATACAGTTCTAGAGGAGCAAAGTCAGTGCTCCAGTTTGAGTAGGAGCACCACACACCCGCTCTCTCATGTGCTTCACCGTCTCTCAGGTACTGTGCTCATCCTGGACATGGACACCAACGAGGAGGAGACACTTTTGGTAGACTCTCAGGGAGGAGCGACAGGTCTCAACCTGAAGGAGGGTGAGAGGATCTACTTTGGCGGTTTACCCACCATCGGGAACTACAGGTAAACACCTTTAGCTAACAGGGTAGCGCAGTCAGAAGATTGTAATTTCACATCCCGGTACCACCGAGCTGCCACGTTTGGCTTGGCAAATGTTTAACTCAGCTCTTCAGTCGTGTTACTGCCTGTCTCAGCCAAAGGAAGTAAATGTAAGGTGTTCACGTGGGACCAGCGGAAGCTTTATGAACAGATTCGAACGCACGGTGGTGTTTAGATCACGAGCGTACATCGGGGTAAATCCCTCATCAAGATCACCACCTAACGGTTCAGTCGGAAATAACGACTAGACCAACGCTTCAAGGACATGGGGACACCCAGGACCGGTCACATCGACAGTTCTTTCCAAATAAATGCTACAAGCTACGTTACGTTAGCTAAGACTGGATTTGAAAGACGACTTTATGTCTGTTGCAGTGACCAGGTCACACTTACACTGGGTGCATGGTTTTTTTTTAATTCAGTTTAAGTCTCTGTTGTCGCTAGTGGAAAAATAAACGTCGATTCGGGACGACTAGGAAAGTCGTAAACGTTGTCGTGCTAACTTTAATATGTTACTAAATGGAGGGTTGAGCTAGACGCTCCACTCAGGAGCATGTTTGGGAATTGAAGTTGAAGCGATAACATGTTGATCGTTCTAACGTTTATGTGTTGTTGTTTTTTTGTGTTTTCTTTTTCAATAGCAAATCCAGGTAAAGCTCTTCCACGTTTAAAATTAGCTTTTATTGCATGTGCTAGACACCATACCATAACAAATATAATGCTACATATATATATATATATATATATGAATCCTAGTATAATGACTTGCAGCCATGTTATGGTATACTTCACAACTGTAACACACTCTTGCTTATCCCTGAAATGTCTCCTGCTCCTGAGGCACATTCGATATATCGCGAAGTCACGCTTTTCAATCTCTGACCTTCACACGCTAGCAACTTTCACTGCTTTTATCTGGCTTAATTTCAACATGTCTGACGTAAATACGTATAATCTCACCGATCCGTTCGCAGGTTTCGAGAGACCGTCTGTTATAAAGTGAAGTCGTAAGAACTTCCTGGAAATTCCTAGAACCGAGGCCGCTAAAAAAAGTGGGCTAAGTTAGACAGAGTTGATTGCGGGGGCGGGGCCAGAACTGGGAAAACAGGAAGTAATGAGGGTAGATAGGAAGGTAAAAAGGAAGAAAGCAGGAGGCCTCTGTGAGAGATCTGGTCCCGGGTTCGTGTGACAGCTGTGCATGTGTTTATGTGTCGCGTCAGGCCTGAGGTGACCCTGAGGAGGTACGCCGGGTGTATGAAGGACATCGAAGTTTCCCGAACGCCGTACAACATCCTAAGCAGCTCAGACTACACCGGACTAACCAAGGGCTGCAGCATAGAGGTCTGCATGAAAGTTCTCTTTCTCTTAAACGTCTCTGGATTTCCGTCCCTGCCTGTCTAACCCATAGCTCTGTCTCTCCCATGCTGCAGAACGTCCACACGGTCAGTTTCTCCAGGCCCGGCTTTGTGGAGTTGAGTCCGATGGTGTTTGATGTCAGCTCGGAGATCACGCTGTCCTTCAGCACCAAGAACGAAAACGGCATCATCCTGTATGGCCGAGGCGGCGTGACCACCTTGACCCACCTCACCCAGAGCACACAGAACGTCCAGAACCAGAACCGTTTCCCAGGCCGCAAACGCAGGCAGACCGGAGAGGTGAGGGAGTCCCTGGGGACAAAGCAATAAAAACAGATCGGAAAATATATACACAACAAAATTGGACTGGAATGTAGACGGAGAGGAGGAACAGACAGATTCAAAAAGTGTGTGTGAGAGAGAGAGAATGACAGAGAGAGAGAGAGAGAGAGGAAAAGAAAGCGAGAGCAAGGCATCCGAACAAGCATATTAAAACTGGAAAGAGAGACTCAAAGAGAAGGTAGAGCGATGGAATAAAAAGATCTAGTTAGAAAGACAGAAAGAGAGAGAGACAGGCAGACAGACAGACAGGAATAACGAATCAGACAAGGATTGAGAGAAATTGAACGAAAGATTGATGGAGAGAAAGCAAAAAAAGAGGGATGGAGAGAGGGAGAGGAGGAAGATGAGTGTCTGCGGTCCTCAGTTCACCATAACAGTGATGAAGCCAGAGGGTTAGCGGTGTGTCTCACATGCTATAAAGGAGATTGATGACTCACCTGTGTGTGTGTGTGTGTGTGTGTGTGTGTGTGTGTGTGTGTGTGTGTGTGTGTGTGTGTGTGTGTGTGTGTGTGTAAAATCGCTTCTGGCCGACATAAAACAAAACACACTCTCTCTCTCAAGACCAAGGATCGGTTTAATTAAAATATGACATCCTACATCTCTTTCTCTAATGCCTTTCTCTCCTTCTTTATTTCTCTCTCTCTCTCTCTCTCTCTCTCTGTGTTTCTCTCGCTCTATCTCGAGGGCATCACATCAATTACGTGGTGCAGGTCGTAGCTTTAACCTGCTCTCCCTCCCTCCCTCCCTAACACCCTCCTTCACTCCCTCGCTCGTAAAAATAGATTTATTCTCCACCTCACTGATGGATGGGGTCCAATTTGCACCAGCTCCTCGCGGGACAGCGTCCAAGAGCGTCCCCCTTTTTGAAAATCATTATGGGCCCTAAATGAAGTGGACGGCGGCCAGGGGTTGTATCCTGCATCCCATTTTTATTTTATTTTCTCCCCTTTTTTCCTTCCTCACTTGGTCCCACCACAAGGGCTTACGAGAATGAAACCATGCTTGCGCATACCCTGCTGTAATTCTGTATCTACTCAAGGAGTGTGTGTGTGTGTGTGTGTGTGTGTGTGTGTGTGTGTGTGTGTGTGTGTGTGTGCGCTCGATCCTGTTGGAAGACACACAATCTACTCTTATAAGAGCTTTTCTGGTCAGCCAGGTCAGTCCACCATGGAGTGTGTGTTCCTCTTTAGGAGACGTCAGGTTAGATCTTTAGATTAGTTGTGGTGAAGGTGAAGGTGTGATGCTAAGACAGGCAGGACGCAACCATGAGACGCACCGTCAAGTTAAACCATGAAAGAGTGCTTTATTTATGTGCAGGGAAAGAAAGGGGGTGATGGAACGATATTGCTCAGTGCTGGGCGGTTCGTAAAGATCTGCGCGTTCCGGGTACGTGCCGTGGTTTTGTTTAAGGAGTCGTTGAGCCCAAAGGGCAAAGCCCATTACTCCCAGAGCCTCCTGTGTTGGGACAGAACGCTGGCATGATTGCTAGTAGCAGTTTTGATCATTGGTAAGCATTAGGAGTTTGTCCATCATGAGGATGAGGTAGGTGTCAAGCTCTGACAGCTCATTGAGCCTCTGGAGGTCGTAGAGTCCTGTCAGGCTTTAGCACCATCACTGTGGTATTCCGTACCAGTTTCTGCTTCTCAGTGTCTAAGGCATTGTGTCTTCAGAAAGCCTTCTGCAGCATGATGACTCCCAGTGGTATGCAGATGTGGTTCCTCCAACTCTAGCTGTTGTAGACTCAGTCCCACTCTTTTGTGCAGAGGTGGAACAGGGTTCCTGCCACGTCACTAGGACTAGGGCCAGGGTTCTTCTGAGCGTGTTGTAGACCTAGTCCGAGAGGCTCGAAGCGTCCTCATTACAACACTGAGTGATGTAGGACCAGCTCTGGTGGACTGTCTGGTTAACGATGCAGACCATATGGCTGTCTGTGTAGAGGGTATCTCTCTGTATGTCTGTCTAGCTCAATCAGCTGTACTTTACTGAACCCTGACTGACTGTTTCCTGGTGGGACAGACAGCTGATTCTAGCTGCTTGTCTGTCTGACTCTTTGGCTGACTCTGTCTGACTATCTTTCTGTCTGACTGTGTGGTTTCCTGTCTGACTATCTTTCTGGTGGTTGCCTGTCTGACCCTCTGTCTGGCTGTCTTTCTGACTGTCTGGTTGTCTATCTGACACTTTGTCTGACCCTCTGTCTGGCTGGTTGTCTAGCTGACACTCTGGCTGGTTGTCTGTCTGGCTGACTCTCTGCTTCTGGCTGTCTGTCTGACTCTCAGTCTTTCTAGCTAGCTGTCTGTCTGACTCTCACTCTTTCTAGTTGTCTGTCTGTCTGTCTGACTCTCTGGCTCTTTGTCTGACTGTTTAATTGATTCACTGTCTGTCTGATTCTATCATTTTTAAGAAGTTCTGTGTAGAATAAGTCTCTCTTTTACCCTGTCTGTCTGTCTGTCTGTCTGTAGCCGTATGTGTCAGTGCAGTTGAATAAGGGAGTTTTGGAGGTGCTGGTGTTCAGTGGCAGTAGGAACCCTCGCCGCACCATCAGAAAACCTGATGGAGGGATTTTACACGATGGACTGGAGCACTCACTGCGCATCCGCCGGCACTCAGGAGGGTGAGACAGTTATTCATTCACCCTGTAGTCATCTTTCTCTCTTTCTATCTCTGACTCCTGCTCTACTTTTTCCACCTTCTTTCTTTCTGCATCATCCTTTCTAACAACTTGTTGGTTTCTCTCTCCCCCCCCCTCTCTCTCTTTCTCTCTCTCTCTCTCTCTCTCTCTCTCTCTCTCTCTCTGTATCTTGCTCGCTCGCGCTTTTCAATCTCTCAGACATTTTCTCTATTCCCCACTTTAGCCTTCTTTCTTTCTTTCGGATTCTTTTTCTTCATTATTATTCATCCATTTGCACCTTCTTTCATTCTCGCTTTCACAGCTTTTCTCTCTGTTTCTGTCTCTCGTTCTTTCTTTCTTTCTTTCTTCTTGTTACGAGTAAGGATTGGACAGTGACAATGTCCGTGTGTGTGTATTAGCTCATTCTCAGTCCAGGTGGACGAAGAGGAGCGACTAGAGCAGCTGTTACCCAACAATCAGCCAATCGTTATCCAGAGGCTGTTTGTGGGCGGAGTCCCGGCTGACATGGCAGGTGGCCTGCAGAGACCCGGCTTGCCGTTCGAAGGCTGTATCTGGAACCTTCTGATCAACACGATGTATGTCCCACGTACACCTACACACACCTACACACATTGATTCCTCCCATCAGTGAGCGTTTTTTTTTTTTTATAAGAAACATTTCAGCCATTTCATTCTTAAAGTCTATTTCTCAGGTAAAACGTTATGCCACACTCCCTCTCTGTCCATATTTATAGATAACAGCGTATCGTACAGCGTGATAAACCACATGCGCATCCTCGAGTCTGTTTGAGACACAAAGCCAAACTGGTGGCCGTATGCTCATTAGCTTAGCTATACATAAGCTGTATAACTCCCGTAGAGAAATAAAGAAACAAACTTCAAAGAAAAGACATTTTCCGTTAATATTATATGGGGATCTTAAAAGATTTTTTGGTGTGTGTGTAAATCAGACCGTGTGCACCCCCTACTGGACACCCAGCATCACTTCAGCCGAGGGATGAAAAGCCCTGAAAACATTTTTAGTGCTGTAATAAACTAATCGAGCTGTGTATCAGGGTCGATAATAACATGCTGTAAATCCGATGAGCTGCGTTAGCCATTACTGCCGTACACACAGAAGAAAGTGCAATGCCGTGTGTGTGTGTGTGTGTGTGTGCGTGTGTGTTTAAAATGAGAGTCTCGTTTGGCCTGTGGCGCTGTTTTGAGGTGCAGTCATATAAATGAATCGCCGGGTTTTTCTTTCGTTAATGACGAGTATGAATCTCTGTCAGAAAGCCCTTGACCTCAGTGGCAGAGCGTTAAACGAGTGTGTCCTTGCTCATAACCGTGGCCATTATTCACTAGCCGCTCTGGTGTGTGGGAGTGTGTGTGAGTGTGTGCGTGCGTGCACTGTGTAGCAAAATTCAACCTCAAATCCAGCCCTTGATATGATATGATATGATATGATATGATATGATCTGAGTTAACCACAAAAAAAATTCACGTTTCAACCTACTTTAAATGGAATGATCCGCTAATTATCTGCTAGTTCTTGTTAACACGTTTATGCTAACAAGCGACAAGCTATCGTCGCCTATTCTGTAGCTATTAGGTTCATTAGCACTTTGCGTATGTCATCGGCTAGCTAATGGGTAACAAGTTATTGTCTCCGTTTTTGTCGCTAGCTAATCATCTGCTGTTGTTTGGTTGATTAGCAGTAAGCATGTGTGATTAGAGCCCTACATAGATCTGAGGTCAGTCACGAGGGGGGTGTTTCTCATTTGCATACTCATGCATGTTCAGATTGCCTTTGATTTTTTTTACTAAGGGAAATAAAGAGGTTAATATTTTGTGTCTAATTCTGCGAGTCTGTCATTCAAATGCAGCCCCGTGGACTTCTCCCAACCGGTGGCCTTCGAGAACGCAGAAATTGGGCGGTGTCCTGATGTAGCCCCACCCCCTCCACCTCCAGCTCCAGAAGAAGAGGAGGAAGAAAAGGAAGAAGAGGAGCAGGGAGTGACTCCGCCCAAATTAACACCACTACCACCTCCACCTTCCACAGTACGTCCTGACTGAGGCATTGTGGGTAAAAAAAAAAGTGGTGGTGGCCAGTGGGTTGGAGAACAGCTGCTGAGAATAGTAGTGTGTGTGTGTGTGTGGACGGCAATAAAAATGGAGCACTTTTCCAGGCCATTAGCCTCAAAGATGGGTTGACGACAGGAGTTATATATTGAGAGGGATAGTGAGACAGAAGTGGAGTGAGATGAATGGAGAGAGTAAGAGAGTAAAAGATAAGCTACACTACCTCTTCACCTTATCCTCCTCTCGACCTGACGCTAACAGCTCTAACGCTAATGCTGATTGTGCTTCTTTTGCTGCCTCATTTAGCAGGTTTATCACCTTAAAGAGCGTTTCCCAGAAGCAACTCCCTGTTCACGACAGCCACGCCCACTCTGGTCTCGTTATAGGTGTTTTACATATTCATCTGGCCACCATATTTTTTTTTCCCCTCTGTGCTGTAATATGTATCATTGCCTAGCGAGCAAAATTTTTCTGCCAGATTCGGATATTATTTTGTGTAACAATGAATAATTAGGTAGGAAAGTTAGGGTTAGGGGTTGTTTTTAGGGATTAGGGTCGGGGTTAGGGTTAAGTGTTAGGGTTGGGGTTTTGGCTTGGGGTTTAGGGTTGGGGTTAAGGGTTGGGGTTTGGGGTTAGGGTTGGGTTTAGTGGTTAGGGTTGGGGTTAAGGGTTGGAGTTTGCAGTTTGGGTTTAGGGTTAGGGTTAGGGTTGGGTTTAGAGTTGGGGTTAAGGGTTGGGGTTTGGGTTGGGGTTAAGGGTTAGGGTTGAAGTAGGGGTAAGGGTTAGGGATTAAGCATATTTTTGGAGCTTGCTAGCAAACACAGCACAATGTTGCTGGCTAGGTGTGCTAGCTGTATATTTAATCAGATTAGCTGTTAAATATCAGCTATCTCGCTGCTAGAGAGGTAACTTTAGCTTATGAGTTAATTGGCTAACACGTTTTAAGTAGCTGACTAGCTTAGCTAATATTTTTAAACTGTTATACTGTGTAATTTAGACCACTGTTTATGCTAAGCTTTACAACAAGCTACAGAAGTGAAACCAAAGGCTAACAGTGATGCAACATGGTACTTTATGTCACTGAAGCACTTCAGGCAAACCTCCACCGGACCAGCCATTGTTCATGCTAGTCAAAATGGCCGCTTCTCACTTTTCCGTTCCTAGCTTCCTGTGTGTTTTATCGGATGGAGGCAGGAGGAAGGATAACGCATTAACGCATTAATAACTGATGAAAGTTAAATGAATGGACTAAGACCTTTGAACCGAATAGCAAATTGCTGCATGATGGTGCATTACCCTTTTGCCCTGCTGCTCCTAGGCCACGCCTCCTGCTGATGTCATCACCATTCCTGCCATGCCTGTTGATGGCCATCATACAGCGGTACTGCTATGCTAACACACATTCTTATCCACATGCACCCAAATTCTGAGATACAACTCATGGGGAACCAAATATTTTAACCAGAACTGTTTAAGTCTCCAAAATTTTAATGTCCTATTATGTCATATTAGCAGGAAAAAAAGGAAATAGATATAAATCAGTCCCTTTAATGAACTTCCTTCATCTAGAGAACTCCATGAGTCTCAGCAGTGCTCATGTTGTGTACTCTTACCCCATCTACAGGCAAACTGCAGCACAGCGCCTATAATCCATACGTGCTACAGATGCACACACGTGTTCAGAACTTTTCACATTGAGTATTATTACACTGACGTATAGTTTCTAATTCGAATAACGTTCTGTTCGCCCAATCACGCAGGTGTCCTGTGCGGTGGAGGCGGAGCCTGAAGTGCTGGATTTAGCTACGCAGTTTGGTCTCTCGAGGAACAGCCACATGGCGTTCGAGTTTGACGACAGGAAGGTGAAAAACAGGTGAACACAAACCATCATCATCATCATCATCATCATGAAAAGTTCTAATCAAATCTAGCATCCTAACGGGTTCTTTGGTTTGTCTCTCAGCGGGGAACCTTTAAGGGTTCCTTTCAGCACCCTACAACAAAGGGTTAACTTTTCAGACAGGATCCCAAGTAGAACCCTTTTAGGAAGCTGAGAACGTTGTCGATAATGGATTTAGAGTGGTGAAAAAAACCCACATTATAAATTATAAGAGCGAATCATATTCCCGGTATGCAAATGAAAGAAAATTTGCATATTCATCAAATGCGGGTAAAAACGTAGTGCTGTTTCTTAACATTATAATTATAATTCAATATACAAACAATTTCCAGATCTTTACAACAATTTCTTGGTGATTGTAATAAACCGTAAGCCATATCACCGTGGCAACATGTTTAGTCGTAAATCTGTCTCTGTGTGTGTTCGAGTCTGATCATCGAGTTCGAGCTGAGGACGGAGGCCGATTCGGGTTTGGTGTTTTACATGGCCAGGATCAACCACGCCGACTTTGCCACGGTGCAGGTGAAGGAGGGAATGGCTCACCTGAGCTACGACCTCGGCAGCGGGAACACGTCCGTCAGCGTCCCGCGCATCATCAATGACGGACACTGGCACAAGGTTCGGTTTCAGGATAAAGTGTTTAACTCCAACTCAGAATAATCTGAACTTTTAGGGGGTCTTATAATATTTACAACAACTCCCATTAATTGTTCAATTTTTACATTAAAAAAACTTACATATAACATAATATTTACATAAATAACTTTCATTCATAATATAAAGATTACTTTAAATATATTACATGGATGCTTTGGGGAAAATATATATATATATATACACATAAATATAATGTAACACTTATAATAAAAATATATAATTTACTGCTTTTAATTATAATAAATATTATAAATAGGTAAAATAAATGTATAAAAACACTAGCATTAAGCACACACTTCACACACTGAACATGTCGAAGCTGATTAACTCTATATGAATGGTAAAAATGTGTGTGTGTGTGTGTTTAGATTAAAGTGCGTAGGGATAAACAGAGAGGCATCCTGACGGTAGATGGCCGTTACATCAAACACACCGTGAGCCCGAAGAAAGCCGACATCCTGGACGTGGTGGGGAAGCTGTACGTGGGGGGGCTTCCTCTAAACTACACCACCAAGCGCATCGGACCGGTACTGCACACACACACACACACACACACACACACACACACACACACACACACACAATAAATGTTTGTTAAATTTTAGTAAATATCACTAAATTGTACACACACCTCTATTTTTCTGTGCATCATAAGAATTAAAAATAAATAACTGTATGGATTACTCTGTGTGTGTGTGTGTGTGTGTGTGTGTGTGTGTGTGTGTGTAGGTGGTGTACAGCATTAACGGCTGCATCAGAAACTTCCGGATGACGAACGGCCCGCAGGACCTGGAGAACCCGAGCTCCAGCTACCGGGTCGGCTCGTGTTTCAGCAGCACGCAGAGCGGCTCGTACTTCAGCGGCACAGGATACGCTAAAGCAGGTTAGCGCGGGCTGTGTTCTAAATCACACACTGCACCAGTGAAGAGTGTGTAAGAATAGTACACGACCTTATAAAGGCACGGCTGCGTATCAAACCACAATAACCCTTTTATGCAGTGAGCACCTACAGAGTCGGGAACGACGTGACCGTGGAGATGGAGTTCCGCACCAGCAGCAGCACCGGAGTTCTGCTCGGAATCAGCGGACAGACGATGGACGGACTCGGCGTCGAACTCGTCAATGGCAAGGTGAGAGAGAGCGAGAGAGAGAGAGAGAGAGAGAGATGGAAAGAAAGATGGAGGAAAAGAGGGTGTTAAAGATGGAGGGAGGGAAGGAAGAAACGTGAGATAGATGGAGTTAAAGAAAGAAGGAAAGATAGAAGGCATGAGATATAGAAGAATGAAGGAAGGATGCTGTACGAGAGAGAGAGGGAGAGATGGAAAGAAAGCTGAAGGCATTGGTAACAGATGGAGTTAAGGAAAAAAGTAAAGAGAGAAAGAAGGAATGAGGTTTAGAAGAATAGAGGAATGGTGTTATACAGAGAGAGAGAGGGAATGAGAGGAAAGAGGGAATAAAAGGTGTTAAAGAAAGAGGGATGGAAGAGAGAGACTGAGAAAGACAGACTAAGAGGGAATAGGGTGAGAAAAGTGTGAAAGAAGTGGAGTTAAAGAAAGAAGAATGATGAGAAATAAAGGGAAAGAGAGGAAGGGATTAAAAAAAGGGGAGAGTGGAATAATGAGGGGAAAAAGACGAGCAAGCGTTAATGGTGTCCTCTCTGTCTTTCTCTCCAGCTTCTCTTCCACGCTGATAACGGAGTGGGGCGTGTCACGGCCATCTCCCAGGGGGCGGAGCTTTGTGATGGTCAGTGGCATTCCATCACCGCCCACAAACTGAAGCACCGCCTCGAGCTGATTGTGGACGGCAAAAAATCTGAAGCGGCCAGTCCGGATGCTAGCTCCACCTCCGCCGACACCAATGACCCTGTCTACGTGGGCGGATACCCTGGTGCGTCATTCAAACCGTTGCTATGGTGATAGAACGTTTCAAATTGAGTTCTGTAGCTCGGGTGTGGAAAAGCTTCGATTTTATTGTACAGAATGACCGAACTAGCGCATGAGAAACGAATCAAATGGAAAGATATCCAATACAGAACTAAACTTACCTGGGGTCAGTGCACAGGACGGCAGCTGCAAGGTACGATAATCCATAATAACGGTACTGAAGAACACGCGCGAGTCGGAGAGACGCAACGAGAAACGAAGGAACTCGGAAAGTAACGGCTTTGACTTAAGGAACTGTACAGTGTGCTGAAACGCTGCGAAAATACAGACACGCAAACTAGTCGAGACCTAACACGAAACAGGTGGACACAATCAGATAACAAAACCAGATGGAGCTTGTCGCCATGGGAACCACCGGGAGCCCGTGACAATAATCGCGGTTTAAATTTCTAGTTTCCATATCCCAAATTTAATACCTGCCCTTCATACGAATTCATTTCCACACAATCCACACAAAGGCTGGTGATCAGTCAGTCGATTTGCATTGACTCCTCCCACTATTTTACCCTTTTAGATAGAAATTATATATTCATGAAGACAAAGACGTGGGGATTTTTTCCATATAAAAGACGCAAATTCTCTATAGAGCCTATTAGTTATTTTATGAAGAAATCGGGCATGCTAATATAATTCATTTTGTATTTCTCTCCCTCGTGTGTGTGTGTGTGTGTGTGTGTGTGTGTGTGTGTGTGTTACAGAGGGCCTGAAGCAGTTTGGTCTGTCCATCAACACTCCCTTTAAAGGCTGCATGAGGAACATAAAACTCATTAAAGCAGGAAAAGTTCTGGAGGTTCAGCTCAACAAAGCACTGGAGATCAAAGGGGTCCAGCCTCTCACCTGCCCTGCCGCCTAGACACACACACACACACACACACACACACACACACACACACACACACACACACACACACACACACACTTCTCTTATCTAACCACTTGTCATGAGAAAACACCAAAGAAATCTTTTATGCGCTAGAAGACCCAAATGAACCCAGGTCAAATCATCCAAATATGCAACATACATACAACATACAATTGTTCTCCATTATTCTGTCTGCATCCTTAAAAAAAAAGTTGAGTGTTTTTGGGAACATCACACTTGTCCTCCATGTTGCAGTGATTTTTAAATTAACACATGGCTCATAAACTGCTAATGTGCCTAATGATGAATGCAGCCCGGCTGTCACCGATTATTATTATTATTATTATTATTATTATTATTATTATTATTATTATTAGCCATTTCAGAAGTTTTGTGTAGCAATAGACACAACTTTGTTACTATACTTAAGCATCATTTCAGGGGATTTGTACTTGGCTACCTGACAATAAATAAAAATAACTGTTTGTGCTTTTACTTCTCAGTTCATTTCTACCTTTTAAAGTCATGACACAAATAGGTTTATTTTATTTTCCCTGGATATCAATGGACTCCATCATACTTCTGTGCTTTATCAGCGATATTGAAAACATCCAACCATTATTTTTCTACAAAAATATAATTAAATTGAGTTTTCTTTTTTAAATCCACCAAAAACGTGAGTAACGTAGTCAGATTTTGTTCGATTTCTAGTTAATGAAGTCCTAACTAAGGAAAAATACAAACATTAGCCCCGCCCATAAATCACCCTAACTCCGCCCCTACACCTGACCATGGTTAGCTTTCCATACAAATTGAGTCATTTGTGAATTGTTAAAGTTTGCAAACGTGAGACCGTGTTAGATAGAATGTCAGGGTTTCTAATTCCACTCTAGATAAGCGTTCATTTTTACTTTAAAAGTAGAATTTTAAATTCAAGTTAAAACAAAAACTTTCTCTTCTGCTTAAGTAGATAAATTGGACCTTTATAAAATATTTTAGCGTCATTAGCGGTGCACGTTGACTAGTCCAATGCCGTCGATAAATAAATGTTACTGTGGTAGTATTTTTATTAGGCAAAAATATCATTTATTTCTTTTTTAACCCATATTTAATAATTTTATATTTTGACTTTACAAGTTCTGAGTCTCTCATTCAAGTTGATTGCCACAGTGATGGCTGTATTTAATCATAACTGAAACAAAACAGTAATAATTAACGTTTTAATGGCCACACAAGCTTGTTTTTACATTATAGACGACGCGTTTTAAACTCTTTCTTGTATGAAAGGAATCGAATCACTGAACAATTCGACTCAGTAAAATGAATCATTTGTGAATCACTAGCTGTGTGCATTAGCAGATTAGCGTTGAAGATTTTACCGCGAAATAAATCTCATTTCTCCACACAGCGGCTGAAACGAACTAATATCACTATAAAAGTGTCCATATGCACCGAATCGTTACAAAATACAACGTTTAGTATTTTATTTGGCTATTTTTACTATTCAAAACGCGAAAAAGAAAATCTCCTCAGTCTCCCGCTGTGTCACACTAAAAGCAGTCCGGACTGCAACACGTTCCTGATTAAATGACAATAACGTGGAAGACTTTTTAACTGATATTTAATGAAATTAATATCTAATAATTAATAGCTGATCTTTATCAATCCTAAATGACGGATGTGGGTTTATTATTAAAAACGAGATCTGTGTTGTTTTGCTATTTGTATTTCCACTTGGTGAAATAATATTACTACTAAATATAGTCTTTGTTTACACAAGTTTTAAAAAAAAGTAAGTTATGAAAAAAATCTTTATTTAGAGGTCAATGATGAAATAAAGTACATTTGAGCTTTATGAGGTAGTAGCCCCATAGTTATGCAGCTATGAAGCTTTATGAAATCACTTTTCAGTGTTTTAATGATTTAAAGGTTTGTCACAGGAATTTTATCTGAAACTGATTAGGCTTGCTCGATAATGATTTTTCCCCTTCTCCTGAATTTCTTTACAGACCAAAAATGAGCATTTGCAATAATATTTGGGATGTATGCATATGCATTTTGGAACTGTGTGTGACATTTATATTTGGAACTTTTTGTGTCAAAATTTGGGTCAGATCATTTTCCCTTTTGCCCAAAAACCAAAGGTGCAGTTTTGACCATTTTCAACAGAACCTTTCTGGTGGCGTCCCTAATAAATATAGGATACTGATCATATAAAATACACTGAATTCATATTAAAGATCTCAAAACATTCCCAGTTTAACAGAAATCACAGAAATCAAGGACACCCCTCGAGTCCCGAGCATTCGAGATGGGGAGAAGATGGTGGAGCTTCCAGATGGTATCAGTTAATATTGGAGAGTTCAAAACACCTGCACAAATCAATGTGCTGTATTTTTTGGTGATAACAGGCAGTGGTGTATTCTGATCATACCTGTACACTCCGTTTAAATTGTTGAGCAATCGTTATATTGCACAAGCCTGATGCTGACCATAAAACAACACAGACTCATTATTTTGGATCCCATAACCTCACAGTTTGTCCTGATTTATTCAAAACAGACCTGTGCAGTCCAATCCCAGCGTATAGAGGCTGAGTGAATGTGGTGCGGACTCTGTGGCAGAGCTTCATCGTGTCAGAGACGCTGTAGAAGGACAGAGTTCCTGCACTGTGATCCACATACACTCCTATTCTGGAGGTTGGTGGAAATCGATGCTTAGTATTAATTTTGTTGTGATAGAACAAGAGAGAAGAAGATGAACACTCCAGACTCCAGGACTGATCATTGAGTCCAAACCCACACTCATTACCCAGTCCTTTCCTGCCGATCCCTTTATATGAGACTGCTATGGACACACCCTCCCATCCACTCCGCTCCATCTCCCAGTAACAGCGTCCACACACACTCTCCTTACTCAACACCTGAAGCCAGGAGTCAAATCTCTCTGGATGATCAGAGTACTGCTGCTGTTTCTCACTGTACCTCACCACTCTGTTATTCTCAGACAGAATAAGGTGATGATGTGCCGTGTTGGGATCCAGAGTCAAAGCACGGGAATCTAAAGTAAAAGAGAAAAACACAAACTGGACAATGTGAACATGTTGGGTTTCATTCACAGAATATATTTATGTGAAGAGTGAGAGTGAGTTGTCTGTACAGATATTTTAAAAGGGAAATAAAATCAGTCACTGAGGGAGAAACAGACGTACATCTCAGAAACTCTTCTCTGCTCTGTGGGTCTGAGGGTAAATTGACCCGAACACTCTTAACTGTAGAAACAGAAATAAAACGGTTCAGTAATAAAACCCATAAAATCAAACACTTTTTTTGTACGTAGATCAGAAATGTGTTCAGGTCACGTGCCAGACTTCAGTCTTGAAGCACCAGAGTGCAGGGTTTCTCAGGTCGAACACAAACTCATTCACATCAGCAGTTCATCATCAAGACTCTAATCAGACGAGTGTTAAAAACTCTAAACTGCCACAGAGCAAGTAAAGACGTCCATCGTGGTGTTTCTCCAGCAGGAACAGCTCCTCTTACCATGTGGAAGGAGTTTGTTGAATTCCTCCTCACAGAATTCCTCGAGTCTCTTCTTCAGGTCCGAGAGAGAATTCCTCACTCCATCAAATGAGAGATGTTGAAGGTCAGTGATGCTGGATGTCTGAAACTCTGCTCTGTCTAATGGAGGAGACCGACGTCGAGACACTAAATCCTACAGAAAGCAAATTAAACATAAAACGGGGTAAATGGCATGCATGAACAAAAGAACAAAATACACCTACAATTACAATTGTGTTTTGCAGTTTCAGTATTTCTTGATTTCATGATTTTGTAACGTGGTCATGTTTACATCCAGTAGTATATATCAGAGAGTACCATACAGTATGAAGAGTCATTCCTTGCTGTCTTGAATTTTATAAGAGGTGATTTAGAGAGTGTGTGAAGAACATCTGTCTCTGTAGATCAGACAGTGAGTGTTACCTGGAGGAAGTGGAGGTGATCGTGTGTGTGTGAAAGCTGCTCCAGCTCAGTGACTCTCCTCTGAAGATCAGCGATCTCCTGCTCCAGTTGCTCCAGGAGTCGTTCAGCTCGACTCAGTTCAGCCTTCTCCTGAGCTCTGATCAGCTCCGTCACCTCCGAGCGCCTTTTCTCCATGGAGCTGATCATCTCAGTAAAGATTATCTCACTGTCCTCCACTGCTGTCTGTGTTTGGAACTGTTTGCAGACACACAAAAGATGAAGGTCCATTTAAAGCTCATCTATCATTCCGTCTCTTACTGGGCCTCTAAACGACTCGTTGTCCATGTTGTGTGTGTTTCTAGGAGCAGCTCTGTCTCTGCTCACTGCTCACCTTTATAGTGTTCACAGTCTGTTTCAGCTCCTGCACCTTCTTCTGCTTCTCCTGGATTCTCTGCTGGGATTTCCTCCGCTCCTTCTTTAACTCTCTCTGAGAACAAATAATTAATTTCATAAGATTATAAATTCTGAGAGGGTAAATATTAACAGCAGTAAAAAGGTTAAAGTTCACTCAACTTTTACTAGTGTAAGGTGTAAAATAGGTGTTGGCTGATCAAAAGTTCATTTCTGAATCTGAGTATGCTGGGCCAGAACAATTTTATTTACCACACTTATGAGGACATCATATTCAGTTTAATAAACCATTTCAAAAAGATTAATCTATTGAAATTCCAATTTTAATTCTTATACATAAAATGAGGATTAATTCATTCTCACCTGTTTCTCAGTACTTTCTGCTTTACTTAATACAGCATTATGGCCTTTATGTTTATCCAACAAACAGAATGAACAGATAAATCTTTGATCAGTACGACAGTAGATCTCCATCAGTCTGTTATGTTCAGAGCAGATCTTCTCTGGTAGTTTTGTTGTGGCTTCAACTAATGTGTGCTTTTTTAGAGCAGGTCGTTCAAGATGAGGTTTCAGATGAGTTTCACAAAGAGAAGCCAGACACATCAGACAGGACTTGACGGCTTTGTGTTTTCTCCCGGTGCAGAAATCACACTCCACATCTCCAGGTCCAGCGTAACAGTGAGCAGGAGAAGCAGCTTGGACTTCAGTCTTCTTCAGTTTCTCCACCACTTCAGCCAGCATGTTGTTTCTGCGTAGAACAGGCCTCGGAGTGAAAGTGTCTCTGCACTGAGGACAGCGATACACTCCGCTCTCATCTTCCTGATCCCAGCAGTCATTAATACACACCTTACAGTAACTGTGACCACAGTGGATCGTCACCGGATCCTTCAGGAGATCCAGACACACTGGACAGATGAACTCTTCCTGATCTACTGAAATACTGGCTGCGGCCATTTTCCTGCACTCACACACTGAGTGAGAGAGTCGTTTGAAGTCTCATTTACACCTAAATGAACTTTTGACTTCTGTGTTTGTTACTCTATAACAGAGAGAGTGAAAGTAGGCGGAGCTTCATAGAGAGACAAAGGACGGTGAAGCTACATAAAAGAGTGAAATGTGTGGGGATTCAACATTTAACCTTCATGACTATTAGTGATTATAGTGTAATCCTGTGTGAATAGAATGTGTATAAATAAACAGATACTGTATATATGTGTTTGTTTATCAAACATGCACTAAACCTTCTCCTGGAGTAAAAGGATTTTATTGTGCAGCTGTATCAAAAGCTTTGTTTCCATCCACATATTTCAATACATTTTAAACACCAGATGTGAATAAAATCTCCGAAATGCACATAAAAACGTCTGGGTTATGCATTACAGTGTTGCGTTTAGCATTACAGTATGGGAGCACCCATGCGCGCGACCAGAATCTGAAGCTTGTGTAAAATAACGCCTCTATTTATAGGCCTGCCATGATCAGGTGACTTGGCAATTAAGCGCATTGCGTGATTATATATATATATATATATATATATATATATATATATATATATATATATATATATATATATATAATGCACCTGTGAACTGCGCCATCAGCCTCTATTATCTGAAGCGAAGACGCAATCCACAGGCCCACCCCGGTATGAAAAAGCTACGCAACGTCTCATTCCCTTCACAGGGAACAGGGTTACATGAGTAACCCAGATGTTCCCTTTCAAAGGGAACTCCACGTTGCGATTAGCATAACACTATGGGAACGTGAATACCCACTCCGTCATACCGAGGGTACGGCCTGTTCAAAAAGACCCAAGCCAGAGGGTCACTGCAAGACACTCGAGCCCGAGGTGGAATGAATACCCAGGCTGTGATATTGAATGAATGTGTGTGGCATAGATCACCCTGCAGCAGCACACACATCCTGTAAGGATACCCCATTGGACAAAGCCTAGGGCAACCCCCCTAGTGGAATGAGCCCTTATGCCCAGAGGCGTAGCGAGACCACATGCCTCATAAGCTATAGAGATTGCTTCCGCTATCCAATTAGAGATGCGCTGCTTTGACACAGCATCACCTCTACTGTCGCCACCAAAGCAGACCAGCAGCTGCTCTGACTTACGCCACTGGCCGGAGCGGTGGACGTAAGTACAGAGAGCCCTCACTGGACACAGCAGGTGCATCCTCTCTTGTTCCGGTGTGAGGAACAGAGGAGGGCAGAAAGCCTGCAACACCACAGGCTGGGCAACAGATGTAGGCATTTTAGGAATATAATCTGGCATAGGATACAGGAAGGCCTTGGCTAATCCAGGGGTAAAGTCAAGGCAGGAAGGGGCAACCAAGAGAGTGTGTAGATCTCCTACTTACAAACACATACAAACAAGATGTGTTGTTTTGCTATTTGTATTTCCACTTGGTGAAATAATATTACTGCTAATAATACAGGCCTTTGTTTACACAGCTTTTCCACACACACACACACACACACACACACACACACACACACACACACACACACACACACACATATATATATATATATATATATATAATCTATATATAGAGGTCAATGATGAAATAAAGTGCATTATTTGAGCTTTATGAGGTAGTAGCCCCATAGTTGTGCATCTTTTACAGCTATGAAGCTTTATGAAATTACTTTTCAATGTTTTAATTATTTAAAGGTTGTTGCATGTATGCATATGCATTTGGGAACTGATTTAAAAAACAAAACAAAATCACACTTCAACATTATTTGGAACTTTTTGTTGTAGGACTACTCAATCTTTTTGTGTCAAAATTTGGGTCAAATCATTTTCCAATCATTTCCATTTTTGTCCAAAAACCAAAAGTGCAGTTTTGACTATTTTCAACAGAACCTTTCTGGTGGCGTCCCTAATAAATATAGGATAGTGATCATATAAAATACACTGAATTCATATTAAAGAACTTCAAACATTCCCAGTTTAATCATTTAAGCCACTCAAATGATTTCACGTCCTTACATCAATGTTGAAGAAAACTCATTTGTATTGTTTTTCCATTAAAAAACCCACAACTCTATACAACAGTATTCATGATGACCCTAGGCTGAGTCGAAACCCAGCGTTTTAACGATTTAATGCATAAAAATATGCATCAATTTGTATCAACCTGTTACAGACCATTAAATACCACAGACTTATTATTTTGGATCACCCAACCTCACAAGTGATTGAATACCCACCCAGAACCCGGTGTATAGAGGCTGAGTGAATGTGGTGCGGACTCTGTGGAAGAGTCTCATCGTGTCAGAGACGCTGTAGAAGGACAGAGTTCCTGCACTGTGATCCACATACACTCCTATTCTGGAGGATGATGGAACTCTGAGCTCGGTCTTAATGTTGTTGTGATAGAAAGAGAGGGAAGAAGAAGAACACCACAGACTCCAGGACTGATTGTTGCGTCCAAACAGACACTCATCACCCCGTCCTTTCCTTCCGATTCCTTTATATGAGACCGATATGGACACACCATCACCGCTCCACTCCACCTCCCAGTAACAGCGTCCACACACACTCTCCTTACACAACACCTGAGCAAAGCATTCAAAGCTTTCTGGATGATCAAAGAACGTCATCTTTCTCTCGCTGTACCTCGCCACTCTGTCGTTCTCAGACAGTCTGAGGTGACGATATGCCGTGTTTGGATCCAGAGTCAGATAATGGAAATCTAAAATTAAAACGAGAGAATCAAACTAAACAATCTGAACAGAATATGCTTTTTTTTTTTTTTAAAGGAGAAGACACATCAGTCAGTAAAGAGTGTGTGTGTGTGTGTGTGTGTGTGTGTGTGTGTGTGTGTGTGTGTGTGTGTGTGTGTGTGTGTGTGTGTGTTCGGATGTACATTTCAGAAAATCTTCTCTGCTTTCTGGCTCTGATGGTGAAATCGCCTGCTGAACCGCTGCAGCTGTGGAGAGAAAAATGGAAACGAAGTCAAAAACATCATCAGGTTGTAAAAGTTTAGGGTGATAGTTAATTCGCTTTAAATTAGTATTTTAGATCAAAGGACTTTGGTCAGAGCAAACTGGCTACAAAAGTAATTTAGGAATAAATAAACATCTGAGCTAGTAATCATGCCAATTTACTACAGCTCAAGTAATCAAGTTTATTTATTAACGGGCATATGGCTGTTGCTGAGCGAGTAAAGACGTCCATCGTGGTGTTTCTCCAGCAGGAACAGCTCCTCTTACCATGTGGAAGGAGTTTGTTGAATTCCTCCTCACAGAATTCCTCGAGTCTCTTCTTCAGGTCCGAGAGAGAATTCCTCACTCCATCAAATGAGAGATGTTGAAGGTCAGTGATGCTGGATGTCTGAAACTCTGCTCTGTCTAATGGAGGAGACCGACGTCCAGAAGCGAAAGTCTAGAAAATGTCATGTACATGTAAAGATAAACAGCATGTGTGAATAAAGTACTCATAAAATTATCATTATTCTAAGCTCACCGGGAACCTGAATAGGAACATCTCTACCCCCAGCTCATTCATTATCATATCAGCCAATCACGTGGCAGCATTCCGATGCAAAACTCATGCAGATACAGGTCAAGAGCTCCAGTTAATGTTTTACATCAAACATCAAAATGGGGAAAAACTATATAAAGGCGATTTTAAGAGAAGCTAAAAACCCATAATGAACTATAAACTCACCTGTTCTTAGAATAATATCAGATCAAATTACACCAAAGACAGACTGGTGACATTTATTGTTGCTTTAATAAGAAGTGTTTTAGAGAGTGTGTGAGGAACATCTGTCTCTGTAGATCAGACAGTGAGTGTTACCTGGAGGAAGTGGAGGTGATCGTGTGTGTGTGAAAGCTGCTCCAGCTCAGTGACTCTCCTCTGAAGATCAGCGATCTCCTGCTCCAGTTGCTCCAGGAGTCGTTCAGCTCGACTCAGTTCAGCCTTCTCCTGAGCTCTGATCAGCTCCGTCACCTCCGAGCGCCTTTTCTCCATGGAGCTGATCATCTCAGTAAAGATCCTCTCACTGTCCTCCACTGCTGTCTGTGTTTGGAACTGTTTGCAGACACACAAAAGATGAAGGTCCATTTAAAGCTCATCTATCATTCTGTCTCTTACTGGGCCTCTAAACGACTCGTTGTCCATGTTGTGTGTGTTTCTAGGAGCAGCTCTGTCTCTGCTCACTGCTCACCTTTATAGTGTTCACAGCCTGTTTCAGCTCCTGCACCTTCTTCTGCTTCTCCTGGATTCTCTGCTGGGATTTCATCTGCTCCTCCTTTAACTCTCTCTGAGGACACATCATTAATATTCCTGAGATTATAAATTATGAGGTTGGTAGGTGCATATTTATGGCAGTTAATGGTGCATTAGGTAAAAAGTCTTTTTTTTTCTTTTAGCGCTCCGCTCCTAGGATCTATGGTAGCCCACAGAGTGTCTGTAAAATGACTGACAGAAAGCGTATTACAAAGAGTAATTAGTTCTCACCTGTTTCTCGGCTCTTTCTGCTGTGACTGTGACGGTGTCGTGTCCTTTGTGATTATCCATCATACACAAGTAACAGATGTAGGTCTGATCGGTACGACAGTAGATCTCCATTATTTTATCATGTTGAGAGCAGATCTTCTCTTGTAGTTTTGCTGAGGCTTCGATTAATGTGTGTTTTTTCAAAGCAGGAATTTCTAGATGAGGTTTCAGATGAGTTTCACAAAATGAAGCCAGACACATCAGACAGGACTTGACGGCTTTGTGTTTCCTCCCGGTGCAGAAATCACACTCCACATCTCCAGGTCCAGCGTAACAGTGAGCAGGAGAAGCAGCTTGGACTTCAGTCCTCTTCAGTTTCTCCACCACTTCAGCCAGCATGTTGTTTCTGCGTAGAACAGGCCTCGGAGTGAAAGTGTCTCTGCACTGAGGACAGCTGTAGACGCCCTTCTGATCCTCCTGATCCCAGCAGTCATTAATACACACCTTACAGAAACTGTGACCACAGGGGATCGCCACCGGATCCTTCAGGAGATCCAGACAGACTGGACAGCTGAACTGATCCTGATCTACTGAAATACTGGCCTCGGCCATTTTCCTCAGACACAGAGTAAGAGAGAGGAGTACGTGGAAACATTCGTCTTCTATGTTTATAGTGTGAAAGAGAAAGTGGGTGGAGCTATAAAGTATGAGGATGTTTTGCTAATATTTGTTAATGGGTAAGCATTTATGGCTCTGGTTAAACTGACTTTGGTCATGCAAGTGTTTAGAATTTTTATTCCCTTCAGCTCGAACAGGTAGATTTGGGGGTCTTGCGACTTTACTCTGGCTGTCATTGTAAAATTCAGAACTCTGTAACTTCCATCTAACTGAACTTTCATTTATACCTGATCACTGTTTCAGTGTTTCGCAGACACAGTGTTTCGTTTTCTGAATTCCAGACCAAGGTGTGTTAGAGTAGGACTCAAATTAAAGTAAGAAGAAGGACAGCATTCCAGTCATTTCTGAACAGAAACTTCCTCAACATTTTCATGCATCTTATATTCAGGTCATATGCTTTATTTCATCAACTGTAAGCCCTAAAAAGAAAATACTTTTTCTCCACTGAATCTTTCGGAGTTCAAGAACCATCGTGTGCAACCCACTAAGATTTCAAACTAATTTGCATAATATGCAAAACGTCTGGGTTATGCATGTAACCCTGTTCCCTGAGAAGGGAACTAGACATTGCATTTAGCATAATACTATGTGGGGGAGTGCCTCTCGCGCGCCACCGGCATCTGAAGCTTGTGTAAAATTATGCCTATTTATAGGCCTGCCATGATCAGGTGATGTGGCAATTAAGCGCGTCACGTGATATAAATATGGCACCTGTGAACTGCGCCATCAGCCTCTACTATCCAAAGCGAAGACGCAATTCACAGGCCTACCCTGGTATGATAAACAGGGTCTCAGGGAACACAGTTACAGATGTTCCCTTTCAAAGGGAACTCCACGTTGCGTTTAGCATAACACTATGGGAACGAGAATACCCACTCCGTCATACCGAGGGTACGGCCTGTTCAAAAAGACCCAAGCCCGAGGGTCACTGCAAGACACTCGAGCCCGGGTGGAATGAATATCCAAGCTGTAATAACAAATGAATGTGTGTGACGTAGACCACCCTGCAGCAGCACACACATCCTGTAAGGATAAAGCCTTTGGACAAAGCCTTCGCGGAGGCGACCGCCCTAGTGGAATAAACCCTTGTGCCCAGAGGCGTAGTGAATCCGCGCACCTCATAAGCAATAGAGATTGCTTCCACTATCCAATTAGAGATGCGCTGCTTTGACACAGCATCACCTGTACTGTCGCCGCCAAAGCAGACCAGCAGCTGCTCTGACTTTCACCACTGGCCGGAGCGGTAGACGTAAGTACAGAGAGCCCTCACTGGACACAGCAGGCACATTCTCTCTTGTTCCGGTGTGGGGAATGGAGGAGGGCAGAAAGCCTGCAACACCACAGGTGGGCAGCCGATGTAGGCACTTTAGGAAGCTTCTCAGAGGCTGAATCTAAGGGCTCAAATGGGGCACCTGACAGACCTTCCAGGACCACAGAAAGGTCCCAGGAAGGTATGCGCAGCCTGCAAATGGGCCTCAGCCTCCTGACACCACGCATAAACCTCAAAGTTAGAGGATGTTGGCCCACAGAGGTTCCATCAACAGGGGTGTGGCTGGCCAAAATGGCGGCCACTTAAACCTCGATCGTAGAAGGAGCCCACCCCGCTGAGAAACGTTCTTGTAAGAACTCCAGGACTGTAGCTATTGCGCAGTTCACTGGGTCTAGCTGGCGTTCCTCATACCACAAGACAAAAAGCCGACACTTGAGTGCATACAATTTCCTCGTGGATGGTGCTCTATGGTTCAACATGGTCTCTAGAACCTCAGTTGTGAGACCAGAATCTATGAGCTGGTGCCCCTCATGGGCTAGAACCACAGTTTCCGTAGTTCTGGCTGAGAGTGATAAATCAGCCCTCCAGCTTCAGGTAGTAGATCCACTGTAAGGGCTCAAATGGGGCACCTGCCAGATCTTCCAGGACCACAGAAAGGTCCCAGGAAGGTATGTGCGGCCTGCAGATGACAGAACCCATGGAGACACATTTGGCAGTAGTTTCCACGCTGCCAGACGGTCTTTTAATGACGTTAACTATTCCACATTCTGTTGGAGGGAAAGCATCAGATTTTCGTTGCCTTGTGACAGCTCACTGACCAGAGAACACTGAAACCTTGGGGACCGCCTTGGCTAGGGGAGGCCCTACAGTAGCACTGGGGGCTAACTGCCCTTACAACCTCATGTCCCCTGATACGTCCCTCCATGGCCCCTCAGGACTGCTCTTCTTTGTCTGCTTGGCCTTTATGACCATTCACAGATCAGACCTAGTACCAGGCCGTGACTGTGGCCGCCCGGTTCCCCTGGCTGTCTGCGGGGGTTGGCGGGCTGTCATAGTCACCTTCTGTGTCTCCCTCGCACTAGTGCTCGCTCGGGCTCCACTCCTGGATGACCGGGTGAACTCGACACAACAGGGAAGGAACTGGATGAATGCTACCATATGTTGAGCTCACTTAGCAGGTCTGGTTGGTAGGCCTGCAACACTTTCATTGTCTGCAGTGACCCACAAGCAAGACTACTACTGCATAGGCCTTGCCCACCAATGCCACGGTGACCTTACATGGTAGCTTGGATGGCAAAGCCGGCCCCCCTAATTACCTGCCGTCGATGGAGAGAGGTAGCTGGCAAGCGCCTCCTCCACCTTCAGCATAGCTAAATAGCCATGCCGTTCCCCACAATGGCCGAATAATCCAACATCGTGGGGTTATAAAGATGGCTTATGCATGGTTTTCCCCAAGAAGCCTGATATTTTGTCATGCACTTCTGGAAGAAAGGGGAGTTTCTGCAGTGTGAGGGATTTACTTTCACTGGGGAGAAAAAGGTTCATCCAGCCTTAGTAATCACTTCAAGCAGCTCTGTATATGCTGCTCTCAGTTTTTAGCACATCCTTCTGACTCCTCGGAGTCAGAGAGGAATTATTACTATAATTTTTGTGTGTTTTAAAATTTTTATTTTATTTTATTTTTTTTAAAAATTTTTTGGCTTTCCATAGCGGAAGGAGGAGCAAAAGGAGTTAATCTGTAAGTGGACTTTTGACGATGACCTGATGACCTGACCTACTTAAAAAACATGGCTGCCACCAGCCGATCAGATTTCAGCACCTTTTGATTTTAACTTTTGATGTGAGAAAAGTGACACATTTTTTAGTTGTTTCCTTACTTCTATTTTCAAATTAATTCCAGACGAGTTAATACAATAAGTCAAATAAACGTAATTTAATGCTTAAGATTACAGGTGTTGTATTTTGCTTTGAATGCTGCTTGGGAATAGGGGCAGCTCACCTACCTTACTAGATACTTGTGTCCATGAGTACAGAGACTAAAAGCATCGGAGACTGGGACCAACATCCTTTCACCACTCAGTCTTCCAGGAGTCTATCTCAGGGAGATTGGGGCAGGTGGCGTGGGACACCCTGGACAGGGCGCACACACCCATTCACACAATACAGACAGTTTGGACATGCCAATCAGCCTACAATGTATGTCTTTGGACTGGGGGAGGAAACCGGAGTACCCGGAGGAAACCCACGGCACCCGGGAAGAACATATAAACTCCACACACACACACACAGGGAGGACCCAGGAACTGAACCCCCGCCCTGAAGGTGTCCGTATCCTTTCATGCGGGGGTAATTTTTGTAATTTATACACAAATTTGGTATATGGTCAAATTTGTTACATTTTTTTTTTTTAAAACTTTTCGGTCCATTTAATTGTGTGGTGTGAAAACAATCGATTTGACCCGACAAACGGTCCGACACGTGTAGCGCCCAAAAGTCACTTCATTCATACCGACTGACAGTACAAACAGTACACAGAAACGTGCAATTACAATTCTATTTATTTACAAAACATTGTTTAGTGGTTATTTCTGGATAACAGCAGTCACTTTTTTAAAATCATATTCACAGTATAAAACAGTACAATAGTACAAAAAAAAAAAATCACCTGATTCATTTGAAATGTCAACTTTACGTCATTTAACAATAAAAACAATCGCAAACGATCAAAATTCCACAGGCAAATTCCAGGACTTTATATGCACGCAGACCTGCTGAGGTGTTCCTTCATGTAGAAGTACCACTACAGATCTGCAGAGTGGAACAGGACCGGTTTTATTTGGACCGGTTCTCCCAGTGTCAGTGTTTTAGTTCCTACTGAGAGCAGCGTGTGAACCACAGACAGAAGTCCAGACAGGACTGAACCGCTATTAGACCCCTTACGCAAAGGGATTGGATTCTGCCTCAGTACGTGTTAGTAGTTAAAAGCATCAGACAAATGAATAAATGGGTCAGGGTTAGGGTTACAGCTGAGTTATTATTATTATTATTAGCTACTCTTGAGGACAATACACGCACTATGTTTACGATCCTGCGTTCACGCTAGCAACTGATGAGTTCTCGGGCTTCACTTACGTCACGTAGAAACAGTAATCGATTCGTATTGAATTACCGAATGCGTAAGAAAAATGACGAAACATCAAATTATTGCTTATTGAACGCGATCCGTCACAACGGTCTTATCGTGTTAGTAAAACTGGGATCGAAAATAACTGAGTTACATAAAAAAAATAATAAACAATCAAAACTTGTTAAAGAACTTGTTTTCACGAATCAGAAACCACAGACCGGGTAAAATCAAGTGCTTTCAGGTAGAATGTGACGTTTAACGTGTTTACGTGAGAGACCTCGGGCAGCTCCAAGCAGCGTTAAACGCTTTCCTACTCTACTTTCAGTCCCACTTTCTATCATGTACACGTATAAGAAAGACTTCTCCTCGCTGCAGTTCGGAATGTAAGATCGGTTTACGGTTTAAAAGCGTTTTACGCCAGTGGATGGCAAACTAAAACCTTTTTCTTCCGTCTGAATTCCACGGAAGGACGACGCGGCGGTGTGGAACTGAAATGATCGAAGAGAGGGGGAAAAAAATAAACAACTGATGTGGGCTTGTTGAGCTTTGCTTAATATTCCCTTATTAAATATTACGAGTCACATATTAGCATGCAGAACTTTATGTAAATATTTACAACTGATTATTATATATTTTTTAATCATTACATCAGGTCTGAATATTTTCAGGCTAGTCTACGCTAATGCGTGTAGCTGTTGTGTGCTAGTTAGTTAGCTCGCATGTAGAGATTCCGGTGTCCCAAAAACGGTTTATACCCGAGAATGAAGTGGCCGCGATTCCGTTTGTGGACTCGAACGATGATCGAGGGATTTGTGGAACTTTTTCCTTTCGCAGAATTGAACTAGAGAAAACGGCGGCAATTACGTTAGCTTCATAAGCGTTCCGAGTGATGAAGAAACGCACCATGTGTCCGCTCCTAATCTATTTCACAGCGTGTTTACATTGGCTAGCTGACCTCGATCGGCGCTGACTGATTCCGCTTCATCAGCTCTATATACGGACTGTTTACGTCTGTGTACGTGACATCACGTCACCGTCATCAACCAAACGCTCGTTCTTTTCCGAAAACGGCACGTCTCCGAGCGTTTTATTCCTCTCACGCCCTAACGGTTTCTTAAAGAACGACGTCATACTTTTGATCCCTTTTAGAGTTTTTAACGTTGAACGTGCGTGAAACGAGTCGGTTCCTGTTATCACTTACGTCACAGCAGCTGTGTGCACGTGAACAGGCTGTTACTATGCAAACGCTAACGTGATAAAAAGAGCGCGTTATGAGTTCTGGAAAACGAATCGACACCTGACCAATCAGAACGCGAGAAAGTCTTTAAGGTGGACCTCAGCAGTTTATTACGAGGCAGAAACACTTATCACGAATAAATATTTAACGACCTCCTCACTTTAAAAAAAAACAAACGGTATTCGTTAATGAATATTTTTACGACGTTGTAGCGTGTTAATCGTATTTATTAACCGCATTAATATTGTGTCAGCTCAAAAGTTGAAAAGAATTCGAAGTAAAACCGGTGCGACGTTGAGAAGCGCCCACTTTATGTGTCTTTCTATTTTAAAAAAAACAAACAAACACGCATGAACGTTTGAAAGATTTCGCGATGTAGAAACATTTTGTTTTGGCCGTGTGTTCCTCCCGTGCTACAGGACCGCTAAAGCTACACTGTCAGTCTGATGATTTCCTACATCTATACATGTGCAAAAAAACAAACAACAACAACTAGTATTCAGTCATGCATTATCAAAAAAAAAAAGATCATACGTAGTGCTGATCGTTTCTCCCGTCAGCGTCTCTTCGCTTCGCTTCGCTGCGACACGCTCGCGCGAGTTTCTGCGCGAAAGTGTTCGCTGATCCGTCGCGTTTACATTAAAGCGCAAATTTTGCATTAAAATATATATTTTTAAAAACCATTGAATCATATTCCCGGGTCGACGTTCTACGCCGACGCGGCAAAGCGGACCCGGTCTCGTACGGCCTGCAGAAGATGATCGGAAAGAGCGAGAGTGGAAGAAGGTGAAACTTCTCCTTTAATCTCGCGCTCGTCCTGTGATTGGTCGGTCGCTTGGTTGTGGGCCGGACGTTAGAGCTGGACGGACTTGATGACCCATTCGGCTGTGGGGTTGAGCTCCAGGAGGGCCTTCATGTACGTCTCCTCATCCAGACAGCGCTCCTCTGTACACACACACACACACACACACACACACACACACACACACAATGCAGGATAAATGAGACGTTCCAGTTGAATTAATTTGTGCTCTGCTCTAAACTTTGAGAAAAGTGTTGTGTCCTGAAAGAGTCAAACAAATGGAGTGTGTGTGTGTGTGTGTGTGTGTGTGTGTGTGTGTGTGTGTGTGTATTACTCACTGATGTTCCCTCCGATCTCGTATAGATACAGATCCTCTCTCTTCACAAGCACTGAGCTGAAACAGGAAACACACACACACACACACACACACACACACACACACACTTTACAGATAAAGCGCTCTGCTTCACGTTTTCTGTATTTCAGTATTCTGAGCATGTGGACTTAATATGATGGATCATGGTGCACCATGAGTGAGTGTGTGTGTGTGTGTGTGTGTGTGTGTTTGTTTATACCTCTCCTGGCTGAGGAAGCGCGTGAGGATGTCTGACGCTCGGAGCTCTTCAGTCAGCTCCATCGCCATGGAGACTTTTGAGAATTGCGGAGCCTGGACCCTGATGAAGCCGATGTCCACCTCACACACACACACACACACACGCAGAGTTTATAGATGTTTTGCTCATTGTCAATAATCAGTGCATCATTGTGGAGGCTCCCTCGTAAGCATTAACGAGTCTGAATGAGACGCTGCCGAGAAAACAAGCACAGCTAAACACTCATGATAATATTGTACGTTATAGTGAGATCGGAATCATTTCAGTAGAGGCCGACATGCCTTTAACAAAGATGTAGATGTGGTGTAAGAGGAATAAAACGCTAGAAAATCACTGTAGATTATAAGCTTTCTTTTCAGAAATGATTGTTGTTATATGCACTACCCCTAAATGTCCACTAGAGGCCGCGGTACGCTACAGGATACAGGATACAGGATACACGCTGTTGGGACTGACACTGCACTACAGGGTCATGAGGTAAAATAATGTCAAATTCATCAAAAGCACCATATTATCAGCATATTCAATAAAGTAATAAAAACACAATCCGCAAGAATTTTATTCCTTTTTTTTGTTTGTTTATTACAGTTTTAAAATTCTATTCTTCTTTATTTATTAGAGAGACAGGAACGTCATGCTTTCTTTTCCTTTTATATTCACGTATAATGTTGTGTAACGTCCGTAAAACCCAGATAAAAGAATGAACGTGAAAAAAACAACGCCTCTTACGAGAAGTTACAGCTTTTACGTCCCGGCTTGTTACAAAGCGCTGACGCTGGAGACTCCTTCCTTAAACGTTAAACAAGCGTCTCCTGTCTCACCTCTGTGTTCTTCTCCACTTTCTCGCTGTTCCTCTCGCGGTCGTAGGTCATTTTCTTCAACAGTTTCTTCACCGCCTTATCTCGGTTCGTCTTCCGCTCCGCGTTCTGCTTCCGCACCTGGATCATCACGAACTTCGGGATCTGGACCGGGAAACAAAAATCTTTGCCTTAACAAGTTGTTTAAAGGGATTACACAGACACCGGATGTCAAATTTGAAGGATCGGATACAAGTACGGAAACTCGTGCGTACAGTCCAGAGCAGGTCCTGGTATCGTACGAGCAGCCTGACGATGCTAGCCATGCCTGTTGCCATGGCGAACTCCTGCTGCTCGGTGATTTTGCTCCGGAAGCCTTTAAACATGAAGATGTTGGGCGCCATCACCATGGAAACGTTATTCAGCGTCATCTTGTTGCGCTCCTTGTGGTCGATGACTCGCTGGAGGAACTCCAACAGCGCCTAAGGGGTTACGGGTCAGAACTTCATTTTGATCCGGCTCAGCGCAGTGTGTGTGTGTGTGAGTGAGTGTGTGTGAACACTGAACAGCGTAAGTGAAGTGAATTACCTTGAGCGTGTCTCTGCTGGACGCCGGCAGAAGAAGCACGAGCAGATTGAGAGCCTGCAGCTGTTGCTTCTTCGTCGGGAATTCTACAGATATACATATACACACGTGTATATATCACATTTACAGCCATGTTTCGTCAAATTTCGCGGGTCAAATGACATTTTACACATAAAATTCGGACAGAACAGTGTTCTTCTTGGCTAAAAGCAGTATCAGCAGTAATGTATGACACATAAGGGCGCCGTGACTGAGCTGACAGCACTGTAGGCATGTTCAGATGTTCATTTTTCATATCACAATCACCGCCTGTACTTTCATCCCAACTTACAATGTTATCAGACTATTGTAGCTACATGTTTACCTTTGGCCGTTCCCACTGGAGAGCATTTTAACCTCACGAAATGAACCTGCGTCTCGCTCGGGATTCGCTTTCCCTTTCTAATGCGCTAGCTTCTCAACGTAGCTAAAAAAAACACAACTACGCTGGATGATTGTGCATACACGTGTGTGTGTGTGTGTGTGTGTGTGTGTGTGAATGTGAACTCACTAAGCACAGAGAAGAAAGCACTGAAGTACTCCACGGTCAGGAGAGGATGAGGAAGCTCTCTGATGAAGAGCTTGAGTACGCTCGCCGCGTCGTGCTGCTTGAGAGACTCCCAGGGAAACAAGCCGTCATAGAACTTCAGTTCCAGCTCCTGACACACAGCCTGCAAACACACACACACACACACACACACACACACACACACACACAATTCACATTAGCATTTGTGATAAACAAATCAACCACACCCTGGTCTCTCCTTACGTCGTTTGCATTTCGCAGCTCGACTTTGTTCTCACGCGCGGTTCCCGAAAGTCTCCACGCTTCATCGACCCGCTCGGACTGTGGCCGTTTTTCTGTTTAAAAACGATTACCATGACTTCACCGTTTACATCGACTGGGAAAACGGTATAAACACACGAATGAACTAATGCTGACGCTGCTGATGTTTTACTCGAAAACGTTCATAGAGCGAGAAGAGGTGTAACGTTCTAGCTCACTCAAGTTCTTTACAGCTCACGGTCAAAATAAATGTGCATTCGCTGTTCGCATTTACATTAATCCATATTCACTAATATAACTTCAAAATGATTCATATTCACTTTAGATTCATTATTATTTACATTAATATGATAATTAAAATAATTCTTACACTCTTTACTGTTCCACTCACAATAATCCACATTCACTTATACTCTATTGTTCACACTCACAATAATCCACATTCACTTATACTCTATTGTTCACACTCACAATAATCCACATTCACTTATACTCTATTGTTCACACTCACAATAATCCACATTCACTTATACTCTATTGTTCACACTCACAATAATCCACATTCATGGATACCCTCTTCTCTTTACACCGAAAATAATCCACGTTCACTTAGACCTGTTACTGTTTACACTCAAAATAATCCACATTCACTTATGCCCTTATCTATCTATCTACTGAATAAGAAAGTATTAAATATCACTCCTTATTTCTCTCTCACCTTCACTCTGGTGGCTGCTCCAGGGACCCGCAGAATCCCCTCAGTGTCCAGCCCCTCTTCTTCTATGTGGGAAATTATCTGCGACAAAAAAATAATCATCCTCATTTTATTTCCCTACTTAAAAAACGATTGCAAGAATAAAGCACGTCTTTGTGTCCTGCCAATAACTAGTAATAAAGTATATTATAATATTCAACACACACGTTTGATAATCTAATACTCCAGAGGAGCTCATGATGCACTAGTGACATTTTTGTAAACACCGTATGTTAGATCATCGTCATGGTACGGAAATGAACTTAAATTCGATATGTGCATTGAGATGACCATGTGAGTGCTTTTGGGACTGTTAATCGTTTTTATGTTCGTACCCGCTGCATTATGATTGGCACGCGGGTACCAGGCATCATCTTCTGGTCCTGCTCTAACAGCGTTGTCAGAGGAACCCCGAACAATCCCGACTCTGCAAAAACACAGCCATAAAGATTACAGGAGAAAACATTTATTAAGCCCAATAAAACCAATCACACCAATAAACTTCTATTATAAACTGAACAGTCTCACACATGCACTAAAGCTTTTCTACACAGGACTGACCTTTGACCTTTATCTTGAGAGGTTTGTGGGTCTTGAGGTCGATACCAGCCGTGTCGAACAAAGCGCTCACCTCGATCAGGACGAGCCGGTGGACTTTCTTCATGTCGGCCGGGGAGAGATTACCTACTTTAGTCATTCCTGTCTTATCTCTTACTACCCTGAAATCCTACGAGGGGGGGGAGGGAGAGAGAGAGAGAGAGAGAGAGAGAGAGAGAGAGAGAGAGAGAGAGAGAGAGAGAGATAGAATAATAAATAGTGTTCAGAGGACAGAGGTTTATTGCTTTATTCGGTGCAGTTGCGCAGGTTGACCAGCAGGTGCCAGCAGAAATCATTCTAAACCACATTAACAGTGTTCTCCTCTCTGAAATGTTCAGGATGCTGATCGTCATGTGAATGTTTTATAATCTCTCTCAGACTCTGAATTCCACGTCTATTATCGTCGCTTCTCTAAAGCACACACACACACACACACACACACACACACTGAAACCCAGCAGCTGTTGCTCCTGTGTTTCACCAACACACTCATAAAGTGTTTATTTAATAACCTCATTCTGCAAGAGCAAAGGTCTCCACAGCAAAACACACACATTCCTTTATCATGTAATGACCAATCAGAATGAGCCGCTGTGTGACCGCACACTCTGTAAACTTTGCTCTCACAAACACACGCGCACACACGATAAATCTGTGCAGGTGTTAATGTTTGACACTCCTCACTCACGGGTAGCCTGTC
Source organism: Ictalurus punctatus (assembly GCF_001660625.3). Lineage (NCBI taxonomy): Eukaryota > Metazoa > Chordata > Actinopteri > Siluriformes > Ictaluridae > Ictalurus > Ictalurus punctatus. Next base: position 1,018,495 of record NC_030417.2, read on the forward strand.
GTCAGCCTCGTCAACAGGCGGCGTGACCTTTGATCCCTCCTTGTAGGTCAGCGCCTGCTCCGAGAACGACACCTCTTGGTTGATGTCCGTCTCGGTGTCGGCCACGCCCTCGCCGTTTCCTACGGCCACGCCCAAACCTGTGAGAAGATCAGAAGAACAGACGATCCGAATCGCAATCCTAATCCTGTTTAGACAAGCTACATTTGATCATAACAGGGCTAGCATCGCTAGCAAAGCTTTAAGCTAGCAAGGTTAACTAGCGTTAACCATGTCAATTAGCAAAGCGCTAGCATCCCTATTTTTAAAAAAAAATAGATAGCATGTAATTATTTAAACTGTATTAGAAAAAAAATAACAAGGGAGAGAAAGGAATGAGAGAAAACAATAAAAGGAGAAAGAAATAAAACGGGGAAAGAAAGTGTCAGAGAAGAAAGGTAGGAAAGAAAATAAGAAAGATAAGAGAGGGAGAAAAGGGGTAAGAAGGAATGAGAGGGAAGAAGAGGGTGAGAGAAGGTGATAAAGAGAGATGGAGATAGAGGGAAAAGATGTGCGTTAGTGTGAAAAAGTAGCTCCCTAATGTTTAAACAAATTAGCTCATTTGTAATTGGTCGAACTGTGTCAACAATGTAGCGCTAATAAAAGACGAAAGAGGGGAGAGCGACTGAGGAAGGGAAAGACGGAGAGAAAGTATAAAAATAGTTTTTTCATCTATCAAAATCATCTAGCGGGTTGTTTCTGGCCTGGAAACATGAGAATTAATGGAACGTTCTTACTTTATTTCACTAGCTAGCAAGCTAGTTAGATCATTAGCACGCTAATATTTCAAAATATATAACATTTGCTAGGTGAATTTTGAGTTACTTTATTTCGCCAGCTAGTAAGATGTTCAGCTGATCAGTAAACTAAGAGTTCCGAGACATAATATTTGCGTTTTAACGGAGCTTTGCTAATTTGGCTAATTTGCACACTACTATTTCAAAGATATACCACATGCTGCAGTTTTATCGATGGTTGTTGTTTTATTTCGATAGCTACTAAGCTGGTTAGCTAATTAGCATGCTAATGTGTCAAACATAATATTTCCCTTGAAACTACTGTAGCTAGTAAGCTACCTTGCTATTTAATATGCTATGTAACATTTTCTACGTGCGTTTTGAGGATCTTTGTTCATTTAATTTGCTAGATACTTAGCTAATTAATATAACCGGTGTTATAACGTGGTACGACTAAATTATCGAGTTAAATTTTCCTTTAATATCTGTCGTGAGCCGATTTTTATATCATTTTAAACACATTCCTTGATTAAGTAGCTGATTGTAGATTATTAGCCAACCTCTGTTGTTTATCTGGTGCATTTCTGTTTTCCCTGTATCACGCAATGTGTGTGTGCGTGCGTGTGTGTGTGTGTGTGCGGTGTGTGTGGGGGCGTGTGTGTGCGGTGTGTAAAAACGTCACTATTAACTACCGAGACTCACGAACGTACCAGATGTCGTTTCTTCTTCCTTTTTTGTGTTTTCACTTCCTCCACTGGACTTGGACTCGTCATCCTAAAAAAATTAAAACCGAAATGACAAAAAGTTCAGAGATATTTAATTCAACGTTCGAAAATGCGACTTTCACCCTAAAAATGACTTACTCTGCCATTTATCACTGTCTTTTCTGCCTTTTTTTCCTTTCTAATGTGTCTTTTGTATCTGTTGCAGCCTGTAATTATCTTATGTATTATCCACCAACATCTCAGGATGATGACCTTTGACCTGCTGTACTCTGACCTTGGTGTCCTGGGGTTTGAAGATGTCCCTGACGTCGGGGACGCTGTGGGGTTTGTTGCGTTTGCGGAGCGTCTCCAGGCGCTTGTGCACGGCAGCGGCTTGCGTGCGCGTCAGGGTGGACAGCAGGACCTTGCCGTCGTCGTCGTCCGACGCCGACTCGTCGAACAGCGTCGCGAGACCCGCCTCCGTCAGCCACGCCTCTTCCTGTTCGCCCTCTAACAGAACAGGAAACAAAGGGTGCGTCTCAATAAGATCCCTCGGTGGTGAATCAGTATATGGGGTACAGGTAAGAACCCCGGCGCACTACGCACTAGGACACTCGATGTCCGGCGACGCGACTACATTCTCAGGCAGGACGATAAACATCATCAAACACTTACAAGTCGGATTAAAGAAGGATTTAAAGAGGATATCGTCGAGGGTTTTTTCATTAACAAAAACCAGAATAAACAATGGTAGTGAGTTTGTTTTCCTAAGATGGAGTTATTTATTATTCATGACCGACATTCCTCCTGGAAATGTATGTATATGTGTGTGTGTGTGTGTGTGTGTGCGCGTGAACACAAATCTGTATAAAGCTTTGGGATTAAACCCCTTCATCTTGTTAAAGCATTACAAAGAAAAGCAGGACAGCAAGGAGTGTATAGTGTTAAGTGTTCGTGTTATACCCCGCAGCGTATATTCTCACGTAAAATAAAACTATTTCCATTGTTGCTGTACTTCACCTACTCCACCACTAGAGCGCTAATCTCGACTAATGCACCTTCAACGACGTTGCGTCAGTGTGAACTGGATTAGAAAAAAAGTTCAACTGACGGCACCTCAGCGACGTTTTTACACACAACACTTTTTTTTTTTTTTTTACATTTAATCACAGCAAGGGTGTTAAAATGGAGAATATAACGGGATCCGTCTCCCTTTTCCTGCTGTAAGGAAGTCACAGCTTCCACTTCCTGTCGAGATGCACAATGCGTGCTTATTTCGCATTTCCCGTCCTGTGAGGCTCGTGTACGGCCATTTCCTCCTCTTTATGACTATTATTATAACTCTGTACAAAAACAATTCCACATTAACAGTAGGTCGTTATACTTACTGTAAATGTAAACACACACACACACACAGAGAGAGGAAGCACAGGATGTTACCAAGTCGATTATTTTATAAGTGTTTTATTCCTCTTACTCCACAGCGATTCACCAACGATTATGAAAAACAATTTTTTTTTAAATGTATTACATAATGGAGTCGTACTTTTTATCCATTTATAGTTACATATAATGTTATGAAACGTCTTTCACTCCAGACGTCTAGCGGTCAGGTCACCATTGAGCTCTTTTATATATTTGAAAAGTCTGTAAGTAAAACGCGTAAAAATGCGCCTTAGGCCGATATTCTAAATCTTCTTTTTTTTCATTTAAGCGTCCCTGCTGGAAGAAAAAGAAAAGAAACGGTGGTTTCCACTACAAATACCATTACAAACCATCAGCTGTTAACCATTAAAACCATTAGCAAATGGTTCTCATGACATAGTAGGACATAGGCCCTTTACGGTATCCACTAGACACGACATAACACGTCACCAATAGGAAGCAACAAATTACCAGTAGAGAACCACAGGGACCATTACAGTTTCCATTAAAACCATTAGCAAATGGTTCCCATTTCATAGTAGGACGTATTGAGGACATTGGTCCTTAATGGTATCCATTAGACATAATGTGCCACCAATAGAAGGCAAGAAATTACAGGTAGAGCCCTACAGGGACCGTTACAGTTTCCATTAAAACCTATACACTTCCCATTATAACCATTAAAACCATTACAGGTTTCTGAGGGTTTTTTAAGCAGGGATCTTATACATTGAGATGTTGAGTTTTGGTGAAATCCGAATGCACTCTCACCGTCGGCTACTTTGAGCTGCACCTCGTCCTGAGGCTCGGCGTCTCCGCCTCCGCTGTGCTGGATGATCTCCATCTCCTTCCAGTAGTCGTCCATGGCCAACTCGTCCAGCGAGTCCTGAGAGGCGCAGCGCTGGTACGGCGGTTTGGGGCCCGCGGTCACCGCTCGCGTCCGCTGCACATTACACTGAGCCGGCTTTCGACTGCGGGACGGAGGGAGACGGGAGGACGGTGAGGACAGGGACACGGCAGTAAAGCTGTCACGAATACGTTTAAATGAAGAGTGAGAATGAAAGAGAAGGAGTAGTGAAGCCATGACCCAGTCGGGTCAAAAGGCGTGTCCGAAACAGACATAAAAACAAAAACAAAAACAAAAACAAAAACAAAAGGCAGGAAAGAATCACGACGTGTCTGAAATGAGTTTGAGTTTAGGAGCGTCACCACGTTCTGCTCACAATAACGAAGTGGTGTTTGTGTTGATTAATCAGTGTTTTGACTAAGAAATGATATAATTTATTATTATTATTATTATTATTATTATTATTATTATTATTATTAAATTTGATTAATAACAACAACCCATGTGAGTCACTTCCATCTGACATAAAAGCTTCAGCTTCTTTTGTTTCCTCTGCATTGTTCTGACTCTTTAATCCTGCAGTCGTAGAGCTAGGAAGTGTGTGTGTGTGTGTGTGTGTGTGTGTGTGTGTGTGTGTGTGTGTGTGTGTTCAGGCGTACACACACACACAGGAAGAGAGCAGTGAGGGTGATTGTGAGGTCTCTCTGTGTAAAATGAGTCTGTGTTGTCCTCACGGCAGACCTGCAGCGTATCAATAACACACACGACATTTCTGACAACACACACACACACACACACACACACACACACACACACACACACACTCACATTCACCAGGAGAGTGAGAATGGAATGTTCACTCTCGTTCCTCTAACCAGTCTCCTGCTGTCTGTGCTGATCTTAGAGCAAAATACCAACCACAGTGTGTGTGTGTGTGTGTGTGTGTGTGTGTGTGTGTGTGTGTGTGTGTGTGCGCAATACAATGCAATATTCAAAACCCTGGTGTTACATTCGGAAATAGGCAACAGTATCATCACGATCTCTGTGTGCAACTTGTTTAGAGGCCACCTACACAGGCAGCAATGTTTACACTGTAAACTGATCACCGTCTATTCCCAACAACCAATCACTGATCACCGTCTATTCCCAACAACCAATCACTGATCACCGTCTATTCCCAACAACCAATCACTGATCACCGTCTATTCCCAACAACCAATCACTGATCACCGTCTATTCCCAACAACCAATCACTGATCACGTCTATTCCCAACAACCAATCACTGATCACCGTCTATTCCCAACAACCAATCACTGATCACCGTCTATTCCCAACAACCAATCACTGATCACCGTGTATTCCCAACAACCAATCACTGATCACCGTCTATTCCCAACAACCAATCACTGATCACCGTCTATTCCCAACAACCAATCACTGATCACCGTCTATTCCCAACAACCAATCACTGATCACCGTCTATTCCCAACAACCAATCACTGATCACCGTGTATTCCCAACAACCAATCACTGATCACCGTTTATTCCCAACAACCAATCACTGATCACCGTCTATTCCCAACAACCAATCACTGATCACCGTCTATTCCCAACAACCAATCACTGATCACCGTTTATTCCCAACAACCAATCGCTGATCACCGTTTATTCCCAACAACCAATCGCTGATCACCGTTTATTCCAAACGACCAATCGCTGATCACCGTTTATTCCCAACGACCAATCGCTGATCACCGTTTATTCCCAACGACCAATCGCTGATCACCGTTTATTCCCAACAACCAATCGCTGATCACCGTTTATTCCAAACGACCAATCGCTGATCACCGTTTATTCCCAACGACCAATCGCTGATCACCGTTTATTCCCAACGACCAATCGCTGATCACCGTTTATTCCCAACAACCAATCGCTGATCACCGTTTATTCCCAACAACCAATCGCTGATCACCGTTTATTCCAAACGACCAATCGCTGATCACCGTTTATTCCCAACGACCAATCGCTGATCACCGTTTATTCCCAACGACCAATCGCTGATCACCGTTTATTCCCAACAACCAATCGCTGATCACCGTTTATTCCCAACAACCAATCGCTGATCACCGTTTATTCCAAACGACCAATCGCTGATCACCGTTTATTCCCAACGACCAATCGCTGATCACCGTTTATTCCCAACGACCAATCGCTGATCACCGTTTATTCCCAACAACCAATCGCTGATCACCGTTTATTCCCAACAACCAATCACTGATCACCGTTTATTCCCAACAACCAATCGCTGATCACCGTTTATTCCCAACGACCAATCGCTGATCACCGTTTATTCCCAACGACCAATCGCTGATCACGTTTATTCCCAACGACCAATCACTGATCACCGTTTATTCCCAACGACCAATCGCTGATCACCGTTTATTCCCAACGACCAATCACTGATCACCGTTTATTCCCAACGACCAATCACCCAATTATTTTCCCTAGATAGTTTATAAATATGTAAATATGTAAATAAGGACTGTTTGTCTCTTTGGGACTCGGCCCTTCGGTCTGTGTCCATGGATTACGTCTGTCATGAGTGTCTGTCCGAGACACTGAACAACCCCACAAAGCCGACAGAGGGGATGATTTATACACGGCCGTTTACCGCACCGCGCCAAACCGCTGCTTATGTGCTTCCCTGAACTTGTAAAAACGTAAAACCTCAGACACGTAGCGTATCCCGCCCGAGCTTTTACACACCGAGCCTCACAACAACAGCAGCAGAACACGAGCATGAGGCGGGAGTAGTTTAACAGTGTCTCGGAGCATCTATCGACCGCTCCCATGTGTGTGTGTGTGTGTGTGTGTGTGTGTGTGTGTGTGTGTGGACGTGAGTGTTACATGTCTGGGGACGCTCAGCGCCGAGTACGCGTCTGTTTACATCGGAAAGAATTTCCTCGTCACGGTTAGCCGCGCTCCATCCAAAACAATCCGCCGTACAGCTAAACAAGCCCGCGGGTCTGATGCGTGCGCCGACGCTCCGGCAAATCCGCCCAAAATAACTGTCTTCACCCTGTGTTCTGAACGTGGAAGATTTTTACTTCGGGAGATTTTATTGCAAAAGTTTTGGCACCCAGAGCGCCTCGCCTCCTCTCGGGCGAAACGCTTCAGTTGGAGCGGATAGTGAGGCGTGCTGGTCATCGCGCTGTTTCTAGTACTTGTGTGAGCAGAGAATAATGCAGTCGTGTTTCACGTCATCATCGCACCGATCGCGTCACCTTTCATAAAGCCAACATTTATAATTAACCACGTCCAACCTCATACCGAGATTGGTACCGGTTAGTAAAGATATCATTATTAATCGTCCCAGCGGCAAGCGATACAGATCGAATTCCAGTACGGTATTATCCTATAGCGCATCCCAGAGTGCTTTATTCCTCTTACACCACCATGATCTGTCAATTACTGCTCATTAAAAATGAAACACATCGTCCTTTTTATCCGCTTTACAGTTATAGCAGCGATAAACAGTCGTTCCGTCTCTTTATTTCTCCGTCCTGAAGTTAATACCGAAAAACAAAACAAAACAAAACGCACTGTCTGAAATCTTAGCTACGCCGTCACCTCTGGCACTGGAGACTCCTTCCATACATGCTACATAAACATCTCCTGACAGGAAACATTCAAAAAAATATGTTTGTAATCCGTTTATTTGTCCAGCGTCCGCCTGTGGACGGGCTGTTACTATAGAAACGATAACGTACAGTATCAGAACAGGACAGAGCTGCTGTTAGAGAAAATTAAATCAAGACCTTCTGACCAATCAGAGTCCAGAATTTCACAGCGCTGTAGTGTAACTGTAGTGTTATTATTACACCGTTATTTATGATTTAATCGGTAGTTATTAGCACGGTAAGACTGAATATAAAAGATTTCATCCACACACACACACACACACACACACACACACACACACACACACACACACACACAGAGACTGTTTCAGTATAGAGTATATGGCAGGAACAGCGTGTGTGCTAAATGAAGCGTGTTCTCGTTAATTCTGTGTTATAGCGCTCCCAGCTGAGACCAAACCCTCGGGAGCAGGACGGAAGTCAAGTAGAGGCACAGAGCGACTGTTTAGTTCCTTTTATACCTTTTTAAAAATGATTTAACTGTGATATTTGACGTCCAAAATGGTTATTAATACAATCTGAAACTGGTCTCTCCGTTGGTTTGTCTGTATGTCTGTACGGTATATTTGTCTGTATCTCTGTCTGGGACTGCGCTAGCACCTGCTTCAGCTCGTCAGCTCATGACCTGGGAGATCTCCAAACAGTGTCTGAACAAACAGGACCTCAGCTGGGCTTCCCTCTAAACCGGCCCCCGGACGACGTCATGCTCCGCCCAGCGGCGTACGGTACATCAGGTCGCTCGGGCAGCTGCTGCTCCAGGAGGAAGACGCACAATAACAAGAGCATCCGATTTCAAAAGGCCTCAGGCAATCCGCGCTAGTGTTTCGCCCCCGCTCTCCGAGAGGAGAAAGGCCGCATTGTGTCCCGTCACTGATGAAAAACAACCGTGCGTGTATAAATAACTCCGGCACTGTGGCGTGCAACTCGTCAACATATTAGCACTCATACCGACCTCACGGGCCTTACATCGTGACAGCGTCACCGGCGGTTATTCCTCCTTCGTGTCTCGTTGGGATTCTTTAAGGCTTCAGAGTCATGACGGACCTCCATCAGAAGACATTTCGACATCTCCATGATTAAAGAAATGAATTCATTAAAACTCCAACCCATGCACGATGTCTTACTACCATCTGTGTCCTGATTGGTCAGAAAGGTCTTGATTTCATTTTCCAGAACAGCAGCTCTGACAGTAGCGCCGGTTTATATTATATTCACGCGCTCGTTCCGATACGTTCTCGTTTCTATAGTAACGGCTCGTTCACAGCGGACGATCCGCATAGTCTAAAACCAATAGCAAACAGAATTACGTGTCATTTTAACGTATTAAAGCACAGTATGATGGGAATGTATAATAATGAAACGTGTAATCGCTGATATGGGGACGTTTTTGGAAGGAGTCTCCAGTGTCAGCTCTTTGTAACAGTCAGAGGTAAAGCTGTAACAGTTGCTGGGGAATATAACACACTGCTTTATTGTATTTATTTATTTATTTATTTATTGTTCTTATTCACGTCGAGAGAGAGAGAGAGAGAGAGAGAGAGAGAGAGAGAGACGAATGAGGGAATGAGGGAGTGAGAACAGGAACTAACATGTCCTGGTTAGTGCCTGTATTTCCGAGCGTGTACTCTAGGTGTACAGTCACTGACTCAGCCCAAGTTTTAAACCCTTACAGCACTTTAAAACACTTTGTAGGTGTTCTACATTTTTCTGCAAGCAGTGACACCGAGATGTAGAGTTTAAACCACAACAACAACGACAACAACAACAACAACAGCTGTACCTCAAAACCCTTGTTTCATCATCATACACATGTACACACACAAGGTCACTAAAGTGTACTTTCGCTAGGTACGCTTATGTTTTATACATTTTAATATGTATTAATATGTAATTACAATTGAGAGTAACACTTTACCAGGGTCCCGGGGTCAACACTGCAATTACTTGGATTATCCTCTGAACTCTGGACATATTGTGACCTTTAAAAGGTGCATATATATATATATATATATATGTGTGTGTGTGTGTGTGTGTGTGTGTGTGTGTGTGTGTGTGTGTGTGTGTGTGTATGCACCTTTTAAAGGTACAAGGACAATGAGTGGTACAGTTATAGCTACTCAAAATCAAATGGTCAGGGCTTGCACCACTATTCATTGTCCTTAATTAGTTCATTTCTAAATTAGCCCTGACTCCGCCCACACCCAGAACTCTGTCCCGTTCACAGGAAGAGCTGCAGATGAGTCGGACTTTGTCCTTTAGTCCTGTGCTCCCATAAATAAGGCTAATTCCAGAGGAGCTCACCTCGGTCCCGGAGCTTCAGGCTCGTCCCCGGGGCTCGCAGCAGTCGCACACACCGGAGCGAACGCCTCGCTGTTGCTGATGTAGCCGGTCAGAACGACTCCCCGAGCGTCCTGGTTCCGATTCATGTCGCGCCCCGCATTATATACGCGTACAGTAAAAGAAAACAAGCCGCAGAGCCCGAGAAGACACTCTTCCCTAACGACTGGACTCTTCCCTAACAACCGAGGAGAGAAGCCCCGCCCCCTCTGAGCAGGCAGGAACAAAGTCTGATCTCCGTCCGACAGCTTGGGCGTTACGATTCACTTCAGTGAGCCGACTCGTTTGAACTGCCCGTTTAAGTGAGTCGAGTTTCCCAAGCTTCGATTCCGAGCTGCGAAAAAACTCCATTTAACGACCGTGTCCAGCTTTAATTTCTTAATAATAATAATAATAATAATAATAATAATAATAATAATAATAATCATCATCATCATCATCATCACATCATAGTATTTTGTTTGCGTCGTTGGACCATTTTTAATGTCAATTAGACCAGTTAAATTACCTTCAGTTCAATCCACTGGTTCACATTTTCCAATCAGTTTTTCTATGTTTGTGAGTAAACTTATGGTGAACACTGATGCACAAATCCAGCCACCTTCATCAAACAGCACAACCGGTTTTACAACTTCAGTAATTAAAGAAGAGCTCATTTTGTTAACCAATAGTTTGGTCGTGTTGATTTGTACACCCAGTGTACACAGAACACGGGTTCTCAAGCTGTTCCCAGACACACACACACACACACACACACACACACACACACACACACACACACACACACACACCAACCAGTCAACCATAACATTAGAACCACTGAGAGGTGAAGTGAATAACATTGATTATCTCATTACAGGATATCAGGCAGCAAGTGAACAGTCGGTTCTAGAAGGATCTGAGCGGCTTTGACAAGGTCCAAACTGTGATGGCTGGACGACTGGGTCAGAGCGTCGTCAAAACAGAAGGTCTTGTAGGGTGTTCCTGGTATGCAGTGGTTAGTACCTACCAAAAGTTGTCCAATGAAGGACAACCAGTGAAGCAGCGACAGGGCTTACTGATGCACGTAGGGAGCAAAGGCTAGCGTGTCTGATCTGATCCCACAGATCTACAGCAACTGTAGCACAAACCGCTGAAAAAGTTCATGCTGGTTCTGATAGAAAGGAGTCAGAGCACACAGAGCATCACAGCTTGCTGCGTACGGGTTCTGTGTAGCTGCAGAGCAGTCAGAGTGTCCATGCTGACCCCCTGTACACCTCCGAAACACCTACACTGGGCATCAGAACTGGACCATGGAGCGATGGAAGAAGGTGTCCTGGTCTGATTAATCAGGTTTTCTTTTACATGATGTGGAGACCGGGGGTGTGTATGTGTGGGGGGGCATGTGTGCGTCTCTTACCTGGTGAAGACATGGCACCAGGATGCACTATGGGAAGAAGGTGAGCTGGTGGAGGCAGTGTGATGCTCTGCGCGATGTGCTGCTGGGAAACCTCGGGTCCTGGCGTTCATGTGGATGTTACTTTGACACGTAGCACCTACCTAAACACTGTTCCAGACCAAGTACACACCTTCATAGCAACGGTGTTCCCTCATGGAAGTGGCCTCACTGCAAACATTGTTCAGGAACGGTTTGAGGAACATGACAGAGTTCAAGGTGTTGACTCGAACTCCAAATTCCCCAGTTCTCAATCCGATCGAGCGTCTGCGGGACGTTCTGGACAAACAATCCACGGAGGCCCGACATCACAACTTACAGGTCTTAATCCAAGTATTTGCTGCTAACGTCTTAGTGCCAGATTCCACAACACTGGAGCAGATTTCAGACCTCTTATGAATCTCATTCTTGTTTTTTACAAAGTCACTACTTGGATGTTAATCATCGCATCTACTCAAATGTGCCACATACAAGGTTAGATTATCCACGTGACTCCTGTCATATTTTCAAACGTCTAAAAGTATGTTTCTCATTTCCGGTGTGTAAATGTGTCTCACTGTGTCTCCCTCAGCACTAATGTTTTTTAATCTTTTCCTCCCTCTGCTGGTGATTGTGTGGAACAGTAGCAGTTACTGATATAAACCGTGTGGCGGTTATGATGATGATGATTTTGATGATGATGATGATGATGATGATGGAACAGCACTAGAGCAGTTTGGAGATGAAGGTCTTGTTCCAGGACACAGCAGGAGACTTGGGTTAATGAGGGACATGATGAGATATTATTATGATATATCTTGTAGTTAAAGATACATTTTGTAAATACACTATTGCTTAAAGCTTAGTTGGAAACAAACAAAAAAATACACCCCCCTGTTAAAATGGCAGATTTTTGTGATGTAAAAAAATAATAATTCCAAGGCATTGGATATACCGTGGAAGACTGTAAAGAGAATAATCAAGAAGTGGAGAAAGTAAGTTTCCTTGAAAAGTTCAAGGCAAACCTGTGACTCCATTTCCCAGAATGCACCATGAAATACAATCATGGCCGACGACTACAACTCCAAAAGCTACACGCTGTGACGTCACCTTCTCTTGAGAGCTAATCAGTCACATCTGTTCCCAATTACAAGCTCACGCCCACTACACTCCTTAAGAGACGCACGCACGCCTTTGCCAAGCCTTGCTACCTTGTTTGTTTATTCTGGTTTTGGACTTTGATGTGTAGTTTTTTTAAACTGCCATACTGCACTTGCTTCTGTCTCGGCCTCCGTTATGAAATACATGACAGTGACACTACTAAGAACAGGACGTCCCTCTAAAATCTCTCCTGAGAAGATCAGGAGAAACCTGGTCAGGGAGGCTGCCGAGAGGCCTGCGGCAACATTAGAAGAGTTGCAGCAATTTCTGGAAAGTACTGGTGGCTCCTTACATGTGACAACAATCTCCCGAATTCTTCATATCTCCGGGTTTGGGGTAGGGGGGCAAGACATAAGCCTTTTTCAACCAATAAATAAGCTTCAGAAACACTGTATATTGTGTATAAATGCATTGTTCTTAGTTAATTTACTGCACTGTTCAAATTTAGCTCTGTGTAGTCTCGTATTGAATATGTAATAATTGGTGTGCTTATTGATTGTTTACACACGTGTTGATAAGATAATTGGGGGCGGGGTCTCGGGGCCCGGTGAGTGTAGGATTACACAAAAATGTTCACAGGTATACCTGATGTGTCTGTCTGTACTGTATATGTGCGTCTTCCCCTTTAATTTTATGACCGCAGTGTGTTAATCTTAACTTCCTGTCTTTGCACCTCCTCTTCCCTTTCTGAACTGGGTTTGCAGGGGAGAGGTAGGTTTCTAATGAGCTCGGATTTAATCTGACTTCATCCCTACCTTAAATATCGCTTTCATCCCGGTGTTTTTGTTCTAAACCATATTTATGACATTATTTTCATGTTTTCACTTGAATTAAGGTTAAGATTAATAAGGTTATGTTGATGGCGTCGACCCAGTTGCCGTCCGTCTGTTTATTCAGTCAGTCAAAAGAAAACACACAACCCAGACAACAGCCATTTACACACATGTACAGCATGAATAAGATTAGATTTTGTGTGTATGGTTTTTTTTATAATCTCGTTATAAAATGGAGACTTTATAACCCCAACCACACATCTAAGGAATAAAACCTTACACATGGTCTTTGTGCTCCTCC
>NC_030417.2:1039431-1074431 GCF_001660625.3 Ictalurus punctatus
TGCACATCGGCTCGGAGGAGTTTTATCCCGTTCCTCAGTACAGAACAGTTTCAACTCTGGGGTGTTGGTGTGTTTCCTCACATGAACTGCTCGCGTCAGGTTCTTCCACAACATTTCTACTGGATTAAGGTCAGGTCTTTGACTCGGCCGTTCCAAAACATGAACTTTATTCTTCTTTAACCGTTCTTTGGTTTAAAGACTCGTGTGTTTAGGGTCGTTGTCTTGCTGCATGATCCACTTTCTCTTGAGATTCAGATCACGTACAGATGTCCTGACATTTTCCTTTAGAATTCTCTGGAATAATTCAGAATTCATTGTTCCATCAATGATGGTAAACCGTCCTGGCCCAGATGCGGCAAAACAGCCCCAAACCATGACACTACCACCACCACGTTTCACAGATGGGATAAGGCTCTTATGCTGGAATGTAGTGTTTTCCTCTCTCCAAACATGATGCTGGTCATTTAACCCAAATATTATGTTTTGGTCTCATCCATCCACAAAACATATTTTTCAGTAGCCTTCTGGCTTCTCCATGTGATATTTAGCAAACTGCAGAGGGGCAGCAATGTGCTTTCTCCTTGCAACCCTGCCATGTACACCATTGCTGTTCAGTGTTCTCCTGAAGGTGGACTCATGAACATTAACATTCGCCATCGTGAGGTCCCTCACTCACACCTGATCATCGTCCCATTGATTGAAAACACCTACATATAACTTCACCTTCAAATTAACTGCTAATCCTAGACGTTCACATACTTTTGCCACTCACAGATATGTAATATTGGATCATTATATAATATTTTTGTCTCATTTGTTTAATTGGGTTCTCTTTATCTACTTCTAGGACAAAATCTGAGGATGTTTTCGGTCATATTCTGCTTCAATACCGTGTTAAAATTCATGTTGGTCCACTCATTAATCTGACATATGAATCATCATGACTGTACTTATACTGTATATATTCAGTTGGATGGATTCTTGGATGACAAAATAAAAAAAATATTTAAATATGTGTTAAATCCATGTGTAATGTCTATGTTTGTGTCATTTTTGTGTGTTTTGGTATGACTATTACACTGTGTTGCCTTAATCAGCACCTTGTAATCAGAATTTAATAAAAACGTTAAATGCAAAGCTAATTTATCCCAGAACAAACAGAAAACCTACTGCAGCATACAGTAGCTGCACACACAAATCCATTGCTGTGTCGGTTACGCGCTCTGCAGCGTAAATCACTGCAGTGTCAGTCAGATCATTAACTGTAAATACGTGTGAATGCACTTCATGTCATACTCGTGGCCCATCATGCGCTTTTCTCATTTACCATGCACTCTCATTCATGTGCTGGACATTTTAGTTCAGAATGCAGGACGACATTTGAAATGCTCCTGCTGTTTATATTCCAGTTTCATTTAGTTTGGACTTTCATTAATGTGTATACGTAAACAACCGTATAGTTCTGTGTAGACAACTGTAACTAAGTGTGCTGTTTTCTGTAAAGAACTGTATTCTCTGGTTCTGTTTTCTTCTCTGACTCCTTGAGGTGTAGATCAGTTTGTTCATTTGAGCGTTATGATACATTATGTGAAAGAGTGTAAGTATCGTATGACGCGAGTAGCTCTCAGACACTTTCATTGTTTTGAAAATAGCTCTGAATTGAAAAAAGGTTGGAGAGCCCTGTTCTAGAGTAATAGGTTAATGAGAATAAGAAATTTAACACGTTTTCTAGTTAAACTGTCGTGTGTTTATACGCGTCAGCTTTAAGAGACGGGACCAGGAGCACGGCTTTTCCTCTCTACGTCAATATCGCAGTTCTTTTAAGGGGAAAGCTGCTTTACGGGGTCGCCGGTTGACGTCACGACACATGGCACAAAACTGATTTTATTTAATAGCTGAACATTCTGGCTTTGTGAAACCTACTTCAATCAAATGAAATGAAACTGTTTTAATTAATGGCATATCTTTCCCCCGGGTTATGGAAGTATAATAGTGCCAAATGTCTTCAGGGCAAAATGACATGTTGAATTACAAAAATTGAATAAAAACTTATTTCAATAACGATACTTGAATTTTTCTGTCCAGCAATTTGACACAAATATAAAAAACACAGCAATATTAATGCTTGAATTAGTTTCCTTCAGTTCATTGGGTTTGTATATTTTGATTGGAAACAAAATTTTCGAGGGATTTGGAATCGGAACATGTAAGTGAGAAGGCGTGTGGAGTGAGCTCCTGAGCATTTTATCTTTTAATTGTACTTTTCAGGCAACCTGAATCTTTTCGAAAACATCCGCGGCGCTCCTTTTCAATCACTCGGTCTACAACTATAACCAGAAAGGAATTGTGGCTTCTGAAAGACTACGGAACCCTAAATCTTCACAGAGCACGACGAGTCATGGCGACAAGCTACCACTGGATTTGGAAAATCTCCGCAACACTCTAGCGGAGCTAACATCTACCATCGCAGTTCAGGTGAAAGCAGCTATCGACTCGACTCTGGCCCCAGTTGTTGCGTCTTTTGAGAGTTTTAAATCGGGCATTGAATCACAAGGACGGCGTATTGACGAGCTTGACCAGCACCTGAACGATTACAGTGACCGCACTGTAGCACTGGAACAGACGGTGCTAAAGCTAACATCAGCTAACAAACAACTCATCGAGAAAGTTGAGGATTTGGAGTCCCGTTCACGGCGCTGCAATCTCCGGGTCATCGGTATTCCGGAACAAGAAGAAGGGAGCGATCCGATAACGTTTATGTCTAAATTTTCCAGGATGTCCTCGGCTCGGAAATCTTTCCGACCGCTCCATTGCTGGATAGAGCGTACCGTATTGGCCTCATTACAGCGTCTCTGACACGATGAAGCTCCTCCACAGAGTCCACACCACATTCACTCAGCCTCTATACGCTGGATTCTGGCCCAACTGGAATTTCTGCTCTAAATCAGGAACAACTGTGAGGTTGTGTGATCCAAGAAAATAATGATTTGAGGTGTTTTATGGCCAGTAATTTGTCAGTAAAAAAAACTCTGTGCACATTTCCTCATTGATCCCCAACTGTGAAATAAATGTTCATATTAAATCAGTAAAAACACTAAAGATTAAAACGCTGCATTTCGACTCGGCCTAGGATCATCAGTTACACATATAAAGGAAATGAAAGTGTAAGATCTGATGTATTCCCAATGACGTATAAAAGTTCTACTGATTTCTGAAATTAGTGAAGTGAAATGCCTAAACTCTCTATAAAGTCTGTATTTACTGGGTTTTATGTCTGGGAATATAATAATTTGTAATATGGTAATAATGTTTTGGTTAAACTTTTTACAGACTCTAATAACCGCTTAATAAAGGTGTATGTACAGCTCAGAAATATTCATTACTAATAACCTGTTTTAGTCCTAAGAGAAATTTGGGTTGTTGTCACGTGACCTGTGAACTTATCTGTCAACCATTTTGATTCCCTACATGCCTCTGTGCAAACAGCGCCACCTTGTGTAGAGTTTAAACAGTAGATATGCCAATCTGTGGTGTATATAGATGTTCCCATCGACCAGGTGGACTAAACAAGTTCAGATTCTTCATGCTTGTGAAAGTTTTTACGAATCAGAGCTCTGAGACTTGGATATGATCTGATGTACAGCTTAATTACTTAATTAGACAAATTTAATGAAAAAACCAAAAGACAAACAGCAAAGATCTTCCAGAAGAGATCTCAACACCCATCTTACTGCTAAAGTTCATGCAGGTAAAGTGTCACCTGGGGGTGAATGAGTGTAATGCAGGTCATTTTTATAAGTGTTTCGCTTGTGCTTTATCAAATTGGAGAGAATTTTTAAAGGAAATTAAATGAAATATTTTGAACGACAGGAGCAGTGCATTAGGTATTTAGCTAGGGACTCAAAATGGCCACCTACTTACAGGTTGCATTATGGGTACCTGTTGTTGTAGGAGATTTAGATCTCAGATATATGTAGCCTCAGCCCTGCCGTTATTTCCTGCTTAATGTAAAATACAAGCTGATGTATCATGTTATGTGATGTTATTTGGAAATGATTAAAACTGTATTATGATTAAACTATGTAAAGAGCCTCAACCTTGACAGTCCGGGGAAACACAATCGCGTCAGGAGAAAAAGAGGGCCAAGAAGAAGAAGGGGGGCAAGCCAGCAACATGGAGGAAGACGGAGTGGAAAGTCTTCTGGTTTGGGGGCTGCTGAGAAAGCTTTTCCTGACATTCTGCACCTCCAGCGAGACCTGAGAGATTTACAGCTCGACACGCTGGATGTAAAAAGAACTGAAAAGCTGATATTGAAAAATGATCGTTTAGTGAAAGAATGTGATAGTATACTGAGTGTCTTCAATCAAATGAGAGCTGAAGGTGAAATGTTAAAAGAGCGTGCTAAATACAGGAGAATTGAATGCATTAGGAAATTAAATCAGAGGTATGGGAAAATAGCACAAGTTTGTACTAAAGAACCGAGACTCTCTGCTCTTACTAGACAAATAGATGAATTGGAAAAATTGATAGAATGCTTAAATCTGAAGAAAACTCAGTAAAAACATACATCCTGTTTTTACGACGAGCGCTCAAAAACCACAATATCCCAACCTCTGTCTCGCTGTTAAAAACCCAAATAATATATTTCTGTTTCTAAATAATATTTATTCTGTTTCGGTATATTTTCTGTTTTCTACATGCGCTCATAACCGCATCCGGAGACGTTTTGAGAAAGTGTTGTGGTCTAGAGCAAAAACTTGGACCCTAGCGCCCGAAACCACAAGCAAAAGGTGTATATATACTGAGGAAAGGCGAGTGTAGAATTGCCACTCCTTGGGTGAAGGCTACTCATTTTAATTTCTTGTGAAGGAAGAAAAACTCTCAGACTCTGCGTGGTCTACGGGTATTTTATCTTTTATGTATTTCTTAAAAGAAAACTATCAGACTCTGCGTAGTGTCTGGTTGTTCTTTTTATTTTCTTCATATTCTGAGTTAAGATAATTGTAATCCTTTTGTTCTTTAATAAACCGAAGTCCATATAAAGGACGATTCGTATATATCTTACTCCAAGAGTAAACTCCTATGTTACAAACTCCTTCAGCGTAAGGGAAAGGATTTTATTGGTTCTCTAGCCCAGCACCACGAAGACTCCGCCCCTTGAGAAGGTAAGAGGAAGTGATTCTACAGGCTCTATCAGTTGTATGACAGAGTAGCGAGTAGAGGATTAAAATTTGGTATATTAATTCTCATGAAATTCAATAGTGCATAGGTTACAGTGACGTCTGTGAAAACGATGATGATGATGACTATTATTAATATATCTGTATTCAGTTATATGCCTAATTTAAACTATGTGCACCCAGGGCTGTTTTTGGTCTGACACAGTGGGAGAGCTGATGGTGGCAGGGATGTTAGTATATATTAGTTAGTAATATTGTAATTCTTTTGCAAATAATAAAGACATTTGTACACATTGACGTTATGTACATGAGTCCCTGACTGTAAAAATTCAGAGAACTTGGTTATCCACTGTAATTAATGAACATGGAGACCAAAATAAAGCTTTCCAGGATTTCTCAGAGCCATCTTCATGTCTTCATGTCTGTTCTCTTTTTTAATGACTTTAGGACAGACTACATACACAATAATACACTTTACAAAATCCTAGATATTTTAAGATCCACATGAATAAAAAGTTGATGTCAGTCCTCCTTGATAATGAGGTTCTAGAAACTGTAGTGACCTGCTATGGCCACTAGGGGGCAGTGAAAACGCATCATATTTTTAAATGGTCACTGCGCCAAATATGGCTTTGTGTAGAGTGGACGCCTGGTGTAATTTGCGAACACACACGTTTCAGAGACTATGATCGATTCACCAAATGGTAAATCAATACAGAATGCAGTACGTAAGTAAGAGGAAATTGACCACTACTTACATTTCTAATCTAAAGTGGCTGAAGGTTTTCACTCCAAGCAGGAGACACACCTCATTCCACTGGTTTAATCATTCGGTCTCCATCTATAAACGACTGATGAGTTTGATCAGTTCTGACTCCTGATCTGTTGGAGTGAAAATAAGATTGGACACTCTCCTGCTTTACTCAGTTTCAGGATGTCTTTTTTTAAATTAATAATAATAATAATAATAATAATAATAATGTTGAAGTGAATGTTTAAAGTTAAGGTGTTTGTTAGTAAAGAAGTGCTAAAGCCAACATCTGAAGGTCATTTTACAGCTTTACAGTGTCGAATCATTAACTCTTTATCTGTCTTTAATTGTTACGGCCCAGTCTAGGTTGGGCCGCACAGAGTAACCAGTTCGGGATTCAATTGGATTGATCTTTAAATAAGGGAAGCCAGGAATAAGAACGCAAACAAGGTTATGTGAAAAAGGTTGTGGTATATTGTAACAGACAATACATACATATAATTGTACAACTTAACCAAACCAGGCGTATCTTCAGGGTGGGCCAAGGCCAAAATAATAAACAAAAGAATTCTATTGTTTAGGCAGCTAGCTTACCTAAAAGGAAAAGAAAGAAAAATACAAGGATTCTTCCCTAACGACCTAAGCAAAAACACAAAGAGACAAAAGGAACCCTCTCCCAAAAGAAATGGCAGCCACACCCTTACTGTCGGTGAACATATATACAAAAGTGAAGAGAATGCACAATAACCAATACAGGGACAACCAAACTCAAAGTCAAATACCAGAACAGCAGTCAGAAAATAGCATGCAACCAAACACATGAAACCACCTCCAACATCCCACACATTCTCACTCATCTTCCTCTTTAAACATGGCCACCAATCTGTGAGGTCATCCTGGGAGGCGGGAGCAAGGCAGGCTAGGGCAGGCTGGAAAGTCTGGGAGGGAGTTCGGACCTGCAAACAAAATGTCACAGCACACAAAAACTTCCCGTCCCAAGATAGCAGGTTGTAACATTAATGTACACACTTAGCTCACAGTGCTAACAGCTGATCTCTGACAGGAACCACTGGTCCATGAAGACCGGCGTGTACAAGTAATGATGATGTGGAGTTTAAAATAAGACGTGAGCTTTATAATGACAGACTGTGAACACTATAAAGGTGAGCAGTGAGCAGAGACAGAGCTGCTCCTAGAAACACACACAACATGGACAACGAGTCGTTTAGAGGCCCAGTAAGAGACGGAGTTTCCAGCCTCTCAGTGTCTCTTCTGGATGTGAGGACTCACGCCGCATCACTGTCAGTAAAGATCTCACATTTGATGGAGTGAGGGAATCTCTCTCTGCTCTGAAAAAGAGACTCGAGGAATTCTGCCAGGAGGAATTCATCAAAATCCCTGAACACGGTGAGAGTAAGAGCAGGGTTCTTCTTTTTTCTTCACCTTCTTCTTTCACTTTCTGTCACAATAACATTGAGACGGATCTCGGAGTTCCCTCATCCACCAGAGTATGTGGATCACAGTGCAGGAACTCTGTCCTTCTACAGCGTCTCTGACACGATGAAGCTCCTCCACAGAGTCCGCACTACATTCACGAAGCCTCTATACGCCGGGTTCTGGCTCTACTGGTGTGATGAAACTGTGAGATTGTGTGATCCAGATTGAAGTGTGTAGTGTTTAATGTAAAATTCCTGCACGTTGCTCAGTCATCAGTCTAACCTTCACACAATGCAGCTACACAGAAACAGCCATTTTAATGTGTTAATTAAAACAGAGGAGTAACTTTATAATGATTAAAAAAGGAAATGTTCAAAATGAACTCTCAGATAAGAAACTAGTAGAATTGAAAAAGAATATACTGATACTATGAGATTTTGTGATCCAGAATGAAGTGTGTAGTGTTTATGTATAATTCCTGCATGTTTCCTGGATTCTCTGCTGGGATTTCATCTGCTCCTCCGTTAACTCTCTCTGAGGACACATCGATCACATTCAGCTCTTTATATAGGATTTGTTTGGGGTTCCTCACCAGGATGAAACTATCAGGATACTATGAAGTACTATCCTTGTGTCCACTAGAGGTCACCCTGACTTTTCATGCAGAAGTTCTTCTTTGGTTGTCTGCATAATTTCCTGTCTTTATTATTCTCATGTGTTTGTTATTTTCCTGATTAGTTTCCTTATTTAAGTTTTTTCTTTCTTCACTTGCTGGAGGATTGTGTGTTTAAGTTAGTCATGACGACACGTCACATGAACACATGGTCTTGGCTAGTGTTAGGGGTATGATAGGGTTCACTGATCTCTCACACACACACACACACACACACACACACACACACACACACACTCGTTTGTGTAATGTTTCACCTTCACTAGCAAAACTACTTAAGTTCCAGTTTTTCAGAGTCTCACTGAAGCTTTCGTTCTTG
Organism: Ictalurus punctatus; assembly: GCF_001660625.3. NCBI lineage: Eukaryota > Metazoa > Chordata > Actinopteri > Siluriformes > Ictaluridae > Ictalurus > Ictalurus punctatus. Next base: position 1,047,792 of record NC_030417.2, read on the forward strand.
TAGTATCTGCTGTGCTTTGTTCTTGTCCTATAGTCTGTATGTGTCTTGCTTCATATCCATAGTTCCTGTTGACGGTTCTTGTTGTCATGGTTTTGTTTGTTTTTTGTTTTCCACAATAAATGACCCACTCTTGCATCCGCCTCCACTGCCAAATCCTGACACTGTCAACTTACAAATTCTGGATTAAAAAATAGAATTAGGACCAATTCATTCCGGGCAGATTTCTCTTTCTCGTCTCTTTTTACTGGAGGAGCTTCCACACACACACACGAGCACCTCCACTTCCTCCAGGTAACACTCACTGTCTGATCTACAGAGCCAGATGTTCCTCATACACCTCTTCCTGAAAGAGCACCGGTTCTCAAACATGGGGTCTCCTGAGTTGGATGATGTTGCAGCACTTTGCTCAAAAGGAATGATGAAGGAGTCCCAGTCATCTTTACCATCATACGTGTTAAGTTTAGCTTTAGGTCCATCTGGAGCTCTACCACGAGGGGCTGTGAGGTGATTGGTGGATGCTGAAGTAGTTGAAGGTGCGTGTGCGTTTGAACCCAAGTTGAAATAGCCATTATAATGGCTGGGTTCCTGCACACGGCTTTCTGGGTCTCACATCTGGGCCAGGTGTGGAGGAAGTTGGACTAGCAGGGCTCTGTACGCGTCTATCAATGACCGCAAGTTCAGCCGTGAAAAGCCGGTCAGCCTCTGAAGGTCCTGTCATGTGGGTTCCATCAGGGACAGCTGAAAGTGTGGTAGTGTCTCCATGTGGACGTGGATCACGTGTCACATCTGATTTTCTAATCCCGGACTCATTATTAAGACATATAAAATAACTGTAACTCAACAACTGTAATGAACACTACAACAGTATTAATTACAACACAGGAGTCATTTTACAATAATTGACAAGGAAATGTTCAAAATGAACTCTCGGATAAGAAACTAGTAGAATTGAAAAAGAAAATGATCAGATGATATCTCGTGACCTTAGCGTTATAAAGTTCTATCTGTTTGTTTCATATTCAGCAACCTCTCATTAAATAACTAATAAACAGTAATAAAGCCAGTACAGAGCAACATTTTAAACCTGTTAATGTCACACTATATAAAAATAAAATCTAAACTTTTGAAGGAATTAGATTGTTCTGCTTGTGTTCTAAGATGTAAAATAAACGTTCACGTTTTAAAATCTGAAGTTTTGTCAAGTTTATCTGTGAGTTTTGAATTCTTTATTAAAATATTACAATCAAAGCTTTGCAGAGTAAAAGATAACAGCACAGGAGAATAAAGTTTCCCCCAGTGATGAAGTTTATGTGGTTCACTCATCTTCAACCAAAATGCAAAGACAGGAGCTTTTAATACTGAGGTCAGGATTTTTCAGCAAGCCGCTGTAGTGACACATAAGGGTTTTTTTAAAATAATACAAATCACTTTAAATGTATATTTTCAGATTATTTAATCAGTGGGAAATAACTACAATGTCTTAATTATGGTGTTTGTGAAAATCTCTGACTTTTTCCATCCCAAAACCATATATTTTAATGTTCTAATATATTGTCTGTGTGGATAATGATGATAAATATGTCTCTGTTAACTGTCTCTGTCTGTGGTCTGGCTCCTGACTTGGATTCTGTGAACATGATTGTTCATTTTCAATAAAATAAAGTGACAAATCCATTACAGTTCTCTATTCTGATTGGTCAGAAGGCCCATCCATCCATCTTCTACACCTTCTCAGGATGACTGGGAAACCTGGAGTCTATCCCAGGGAGCATGGGGCACAAGGAGGGGTACACCCTGGACAGGGTGCCAATCCATCGCAGGGCACACAAACACATATACACTCACACACCCATTCATACTTTGGACACTTTTACCATGCATGTCTTTGGACTTGGGGAGGAAACCGGAGTACCTGGAGGAAACCCCCGCACACACGGTCACTGTGGGAATCAAACCCCCAACCCTGGAGGTGTGGGGCGAACGTGCTAACCACTAAGCAACCGTGCACCATGTTGATTAATTTTCTATAACAGCAGGTCTCACCAGGGACATGCAGAAGGGGGCGCTCTGGAGGCTCGAGCCCCTGCCCTTTTTCTGAATTATTTAAAAGTGCCCCTCTCCACATGAATTAATAAACAATTATATTATGTAAAAAGCATATGAATTCAAATGAACACAAAACGGTAGCAGATGAATCTCAAGAAGGTCTGAGAAGGTTCCTATTTATTTGTCCGTCTCGAGTCTGCCATCAGATAGTCTCGTTGTCGTGACACAATCGCAATGCGTCTCGCTTCAACAGATAGACAGGTACGCCGAGAACACTAGCTCTTCTGCTAACCTTTTCGTAATATTAGCAGCATTTTATCCGTTTATCGCCGCTAGTTTTCAAACTGACCGGGAGGGAATGTGTTTGTAAGTTCTAGCTACTCAAGTTCGTTACATTTCCAGACATGAAAGTAACCTTGTTATATTATATGTATGTTATATAGTCAGTAAAGGCACGATGCCGAACAGACAGAGACGCGGAAAAGTGAAGAAGAAGTGAAGAAGAAGGGAGAGAAAGGGACAGCTTCCTTATCAACATGGGTGAAGAAAGGTGAGATAATCTGAGACAGAGAGTTGCAAAAAAGTCATCATATGTTTACAGAGAGTGCTGGTCGGTGTTAAAACCGTTTAGTTCAGTGGAGAACGTTCAGCGGACGCTATGAACTGGGCTACACGGGATATATTTATGCACTGAAAGGAGATGAAATGGTTAAAAGAGGAGTATTCATAACCTCTGTGTTTGGGCTCCTCCCCCTCCTCCTCCTCCTCCTTCTCTCTCTCTCTCTCTCTCTCTCTCTCTCTCTCTCTCTCTCACTCACACACAGAACCAGGAAGTAACTCCTCATTTCAGAGAAAAGAAAACAGATCTCTCTCGTTCTCAGTGTGTGAGTTCAGGAAAATGGCCGAGGCCAGTATTTCAGTAGATCAGGATCAGTTCAGCTGTCCAGTGTGTCTGGATCTCCTGAAGGATCCGGTGGCGATCCCCTGTGGTCACAGTTACTGTAAGGTGTGTATTAATGGCTTCTGGGATCAGGAGGATCAGAAGGGTGTCTACAGCTGTCCTCAGTGCAGAGACACTTTCACTCCGAGGCCTGTTCTACGCAGAAACAACATGCTGGCTGAAGTGGTGGAGAAACTGAAGAAGACTGAAGTCCAAGCTGCTTCTCCTGCTCACTGTTACGCTGGACCTGGAGATGTGGAGTGTGATTTCTGCACCGGGAGAAAACACAAAGCCGTCAAGTCCTGTCTGGTGTGTCTGGCTTCTTACTGTGAAACTCATCTGAAACCTCACTATCAGTCTCCTGCATTTAAGATACACACATTAATCGAAGCTTCTGCAAAGCTACAAGAGAAGATCTGCTCTGAACATAACAAGCCGATGGAGATCTACTGTCGTAGCGATCAGACCTACATCTGTTACTTGTGTACGATGGATAATCACAAAGGACACGACACCGTCACAGTCACAGCAGAAAGAGCCGAGAAACAGGTGAGAACGAGAAATCTGTCCAGAATTAAATCATCTTAATGAGATTTTCCGTCTAGAAACAAGTGCCTTAGTCAGTTATATGATTTAAATATAACGGTGTATCAATCAGAAGGATTCTGTGAAGTATTATTAATTTTACGTGTTCTGGTTAACAGAGTGTTAAATTTATCCTCAGTGATAGTCGTAATCTGGTCAGACCTGTTAGTGAACATTTCAACTGACTCTCTCACACACTCACACACACTCACACACACATACACACACAGAGCTAGAGAGGTACTTCCTGTAAGATGTGTCCATGCCTGTGCTCTGAAACAGACTGAATCCAGCACTTAAACACGTCCTGAACACGAGACCGGTGCAGATCACTGAGGAGACTGAAGACTGGAGCTGAACTTTCTACATCATCTTTATGGCCTTCATTAGAATCACTCAGAGTTAAGATCCTTTGTGACATGTATTGTTAAAAGCACTTTATAAATACATTTGAACGATCGCTCAATTTTAGTTTTATGTTTGCATTCTTTATTTTGCCGCTCGCCATAAACAGCCTGGTAGAGATTTCTTGCTAGAACATGACACAATGCAGGAACCATGTAGAACTTCTACAACACTGAGCTACCAGCTGAGTGGATATTGTGATGTAGGAACTAATAAAGATGAATGTACATCATAAACAGCTGAATATTAATGATGTGTCCTCAGAGTGAGTTAAAGGAGGAGCAGATGAAATCCCAGCAGAGAATCCAGGAGAAGCAGAAGAAGGTGCAGGAGCTGAAACAGGCTGTGAACACTATAAAGGTGAGCAGTGAGCAGAGACAGAGCTGCTCCTAGAAACACACACAACATGGACAACGAGTCGTTTAGAGGCCCAGTAAGAGACGGAATGAGGGTTAAGTTTTAAAAAGGACCTCCGTTTGTTGTGTGTGTCTCCTAACAGCTCAGTGCACAGACAGCAGTGGAGGACAGTGAGAGGATCTTTACTGAGATGATCAGCTCCATGGAGAAAAGGCGCTCGGAGGTGACGGAGCGGATCAGAGCTCAGGAGAAGGCTGAACTGAGTCGAGCTGAACGACTCCTGGAGCAACTGGAGCAGGAGATCGCTGATCTTCAGAGGAGAGTCACTGAGCTGGAGCAGCTTTCACACACACACGATCACCTCCACTTCCTCCAGGTAACACTCACTGTCTGATCTACAGAGACAGATGCATAGCTTCTCAAACATGGGCTCTCCTGAGTTGGATGGTGTTGCAGGAGATACCCGAGCTTTATTTATAATGTGCATAAACTAGATATATTTTATACTTTGTTTGTGCGTGCTGTTTATCTTTGTTAGAAGTTTATTTTGCTTTCTATAGGCTTTAGCTTCTCGACGTCAGTCTCCTCCATTAGACAGAGCAGAGTTTCAGACATCCAGCATCACTGTCCATCAACATCTCTCATTTGATGGAGTGAGGAATTCTCTCTCGGACCTGAAGAACAGACTCGAGGAATTCTGTGAGGAGGAATTCAACAAACTCCTTCCACATGGTAAGAGGAGCTGTTCCTGCTGGGGAAACACCACGATGGACGTCTTTACTCGCTCTGTGACGTGTTATTTCTCATCACTGCTCCTGCTTTCTTTTCTGCAGACAGTGTACTCACCTGACACTGAACTAAAATACTGATTTAAAACGAATAAACCGATTTTTCTCTCCACAGCTGCAGCAGTTCAGATCATTTCACCATCAGAGCCACAGACCAGGGAAGACTTTCTGAAATGTACGACACACGCACATATACCACACATAGACACTACACACACACAGAGAGCTGTCTCACTTCACATAAATATATTCTGTGAATTAAACCCAACATGTTTAGTTTGTTTTTCTCTTTTATTTTAGATTTCTGTGATCTGACTCTGGATCCCAACACGGCACATCCTTACTTCATTCTGTCTGAGAAGAACAGAGTTTTGACGTATACAGAGAGAGAGAAATATTACCCTGATCATCCAGAGAGATTTGATTATTGGCCTCAGGTGTTGTGTAAGGAGAGTGTGTGTGGACGCTGTTACTGGGAGGTGGAGTGGGAAAGTGATCGAGGTGTGGCCATATCAGTCACATATAAGGGGATCAACAGGAAAGGATCGAGTAGAAATTGTACCTTTTCCAGCAACGATCAGTCCTGGAGTCTGGAGTACTACTGTTCTTCTCTTACGTTCTTTCACAACAACATTAAGACCGATCTCAGAGTTCCATCACCCTCCAGAATAGGAGTGTATGTGGATCACAGTGCAGGAACTCTGTCCTTCTACAGCGTCTCTGACACGATGACGCTCCTCCACAGAGTCCACACCACTTTCACTCAGCCTCTATACGCCGGGTTTGGGGTTTACAAGGATAGTGGTCATACATCGATTATGAGGCTGTGTGACCCAGTGTAACTAGTCTGTGATGTTTTATGGTCGGTGATGAATTGATTCACATTCCTGTACTGAGTCTTAACGGTGACACAACTAACATTAAATGGTTAAAAGACTGGTTTCAGACATCGTTTATATGGTGAAGTGTTGCTTCCTGGATTGTGTGGAAGAGCAGTAGTTATTGATATAAATTGTGTGGCAGTGATGATGATGATGATGATGATGATGATGATGATGATGATTTTGATCATGATGGTGTGTAAAGCAGCTTGGAGGTGTTCAAGATTTCTATTCCAGCAGCTCTGAAGCAGTTTGGAGATGAAGGTCTTGTTCCAGGACACAGCAGGAGACCTGGCTTAATGAGGGACATGATGAGATATGATATATCTTGTAGATAAAGATACATTGTGTAAATACACTATTGCTTAAAACTTAGTTGGAAATAAAGTAAAAAAAAAATACACCCCCCTGTTAAAATGGCAGATTTTTATGATGTAAAAAAATAATTCCAAGGCATTGGATATACCGTGGAAGACTGTAAAGAGAATAATCAAGAAGTGGAGAAAGTAAGTTTCCTTGAAAAGTTCAAGGCAAACCTGTGACTCCATTTCCCAGAATGCACCATGAAATACAATCATGGCCGACGACTACAACTCCAAAAGCTACACGCTGTGACGTCACCTTCTCTTGAGAGCTAATCAGTCACATCTGTTCCCAATTACAAGCTCACGCCCACTACACTCCTTAAGAGACGCACGCACGCCTTTGCCAAGCCTTGCTACCTTGTTTGTTTATTCTGGTTTTGGACTTTGATGTGTAGTTTTTTTAAACTGCCATACTGCACTTGCTTCTGTCTCGGCCTCCGTTATGAAATACACGACAGTGACACTACTAAGAACAGGACGTCCCTCTAAAATCTCTCCTGAGAAGATCAGGAGAAACCTGGTCAGGGAGGCTGCCGAGAGGCCTGCAGCAACATTAGAAGAGTTGCAGCAATTTCTGGAAAGTACTGGTGGCTCCTTACATGTGACAACAATCTCCCGAATTCTTCATATCTCCGGGTTTGGGGTAGGGGGGCAAGACATAAGCCTTTTTCAACCAATAAATAAGCTTCAGAAACACTGTATATTGTGTATAAATGCATTGTTCTTAGTTAATTTACTGCACTGTTCAAATTTAGCTCTGTATAGTCTCGTATTGAATATGTAATAATTGGTGTGCTTATTGATTGTTTATACACGTGTTGATAAGATAATTGGGGGCGGGGTCTCGGGGCCCGGTGAGTGTAGGATTACACAAAAATGTTCACAGGTATACCTGATGTGTCTGTCTGTACTGTATATGTGCGTCTTCCCCTTTAATTTTATGACTGCAGTGTGTTAATCTTAACTTCCTGTCTTTGCACCTCCTCTTCCCTTTCTGAACTGGGTTTGCAGGGGAGAGGTAGGTTTCTAATGAGCTCGGATTTAATCTGACTTCATCCCTACCTTAAATATCGCTTTCATCCCGGTGTTTTTGTTCTAAACCATATTTATGACATTATTTTCATGTTTTCACTTGAATTAAGGTTAAGATTAATAAGGTTATGTTGATGGCGTCGACCCAGTTGCCGTCCGTCTGTTTATTCAGTCAGTCAAAAGAAAACGCACAACCCAGACAACAGCCATTTACACACATGTACAGCATGAATAAGATTAGATTTTGTGTGTATGGTGTTTTTTTATAATCTCGTTATAAAATGAGGAGACTTTATAACCCCAACCACACATCTAAGGAATAAAACCTTATACATGGTCTTTGTGCTCCTCCTCTTTATTTCTCTCCATTTCTTTTCTCCTCTCTCCCTCCCTCCCTCTCTCTCACTCTTGAACACACCCTGTTGTGCCAGTAACGTACACTAGGAAGCAGGAAGACCAAAGCTCATTTCAGAGAAAGCACAGCTGATCTCAGAGTCTCTCTCTCTGTGTGAGTTCAGGAAAATGGCCGAGGCCAGTATTTCAGTAGATCAGGATCAGTTCAGCTGTCCAGTGTGTCTGGATCTCCTGAAGGATCCGGTGGCGATCCCCTGTGGTCACAGTTTCTGTAAGGTGTGTATTAATGACTGCTGGGATCAGGAGGATCAGAAGGGCGTCTACAGCTGTCCTCAGTGCAGAGACACTTTCACTCCGAGGCCTGTTCTACGCAGAAACAACATGCTGGCTGAAGTGGTGGAGAAACTGAAGACTGAACCTCATCCTGAACAACCTGTTGGCTTACCCTCAGAACCACAGAGCAGAGAAGAGTTTCTGAAATGTATGTCTCTCTCTCACTCACTCACTCACACACACCTACTGTCTTGTGTTACTTCAATAAATACAACTTTCGCACAATACTCTCATTGTAGGAACTGTACCTTGATGGTAAATGATCTCTCGTACACACACGCAGTCCAAAACATAAATTGTTATTAATCCAAATCTGAGTTATTTCTCTGGAATGTTCTCTTCCCCTTTTAAAATATCTGAACGCACACACAGCTGCTGCTTCACTTAAATATACTCAACAATTAAACTCACACAGCTACCACTTTTCTGTCTGTTTTTTCTCTTTTATTTTAGATTTCTGTGCTCTGACTCTGGATCCCAACACGGCCCATCGTTACCTCGTTCTGTCTGAGAAGAACAGAGTGGTGACGTATACAGAGAGAAAGAAATATTACCCTGATCATCCAGAGAGGTTTGATAACTGGTATCAGGTGTTGTGTAAGGAGAGTGTGTGTGGACGCTGTTACTGGGAGGTGGAGTGGGAAAGTGATCGAGGTGTGGCCATATCAGTGTCGTATAAGGGAATCGGCAGGAAAGGAAGGGGTAACAAGTCTGCCTTTGCACTTAACGATCAGTCCTGGAGTCTGGAGTACTACTGTTCTTCTCTTACGTTCTTTCACAACAACATTAAGACTGATCTCGGAGTTCCACCGTCCTCCAGAATAGGAGTGTATGTGGATCACAGTGCAGGAACTCTGTCCTTCTACAGCGTCTCTGACACGATGAAGCTCCTCCACAGAGTCCACACCACTTTCACTCAGCCTCTATACGCCGGGTTCGGGTTCTACCTCGGTGGTGGTCGTGCGTCAGGACCAACTATGAGGCTGTGTGACCCAGTGTGATGTTTTATGGTCGGTGATGAATTGATTCACATTCCTGTACTGAGTCTTAACGGTGACACAACTAACATTAAATCGTTAAAAGACTGGTTTCAGACATCGTTTATATGGTGAAGTGTTGCTTCCTGGATTTTTCTGAAAGTCATTAACGTCACTTCTATAAGATTTAGTGTTCTGGTATCACCACACTGAAATATTACAAATCATATTGTTTACAATGACGTTCCAGAACATCAAATATCGTTGAACTTGGTTTCTTATGATGTTCACGGTCCGTTGATTACACGGGTCGATGACGTGCTGTGGTATTACTGCCTGTCACCTCCTCCGGTGTACATACCTGTAGGATTACTGACACAAATACATCTCGCAGACAAGGAACACTTTTACAATTTTAAAAAACACTTACAAAATTAAACAGTATATATTTTTTTAAAAAACAGCACACGATCCTCAATGTGAAGGGAAGTGGGTCAGAAGTTTTGGAGCTCGGCGGGATGCACAAAATGATTCCGGAAAAGATGACGCGCCAACAGCTGACCGCCGAGGATCATCATCACTAAACCTGACCCTGGAAAGAAACCGGGTTTGAGTGTGGCGTAGACGTTAAAAGCGATCGAATTAACTTGTCTTGCCGAACGAATCCAAGAATGGATTCGAAGTGAATGTTTAGACAGAGGAAAGTGAGTGAAATCGGTGCTGTTTGCTTCAGGTGTAACAGGAACCAGGAGTCAGGACTCACCGAGAGCGATCCACCAGTGTTCTGTGGAAGGGAAATCGGCCATGACTGAAACACAACAGGAAACGCAAACAGTTTATTATTTACATCCATATCTGCTGGATAGCAACCACTACAAGCTCTTAAAATGGGTTTGGGTGGATGGGTGTGTGTGTGTGTGTGTGTATGGATGAGTGGATGGAGGGATGGGTGTGTGGATGTATGGATGGGTGTGCGTAGGTGTGTAGATGGATGGATGGCTGGATAGATGGGTGTGTGTGGATGGGTGGATGAAGTTTGGAGGGGTGTGTGGAATTTATTTGACAGTTAAAGGGGTCTCTGACTACGACACGTTCCGTACCAGCGACTGTGAGGCCGATGTGTAGGAGTGTGACGGTGAAGGCGTAGTCCCACACCCACTCCTCCACGATCCAGGCGAATACGAGTCCTCCCACGATGTACGTCACCTCCGTCGAGATCACGCTCGCTGCACGAGAAACAGACGCACAGTCCTTCTGACTTTCTGTTTCTACTGTACAAGTCCTGCACCTCTAACCAACAGTCCTGCTGTTTCGGTTCTAAATCCTACTTGTGAAAAAAAAAATCTAAACGACCTCTCGTCTAGGGCCAATTTGGTATTTCATCATCCAAATTTTATTTATTAGCATTAAACGGCATAAATTATTTCCATAATCAAAGAGAAGGAACTTTACACAACTTTTTAATTTAAATGAATCATTCAAAATAATAATAATAATAATAAACATTGCACAGTGTGGTGTAAATTAGAAACTGATGATCTGTTCGGTGTTCATCACAATACAATTACACGATATCTGACTTTTCCTTTAAAGGCTTGAACTCGGCTTACCTAAATACTTCGGGTTGCTCCATGAAGGTTGCATTTTGTAGTTGAACGGTGCTAATAAGCTGTCCTCCTCGTCTACTCTGATACAACACACACATACACACAAACACACCCTGACACCAACCCTGTTAAAACATCCCTCTAAAAGATGCATAAATGCACAATCTTAAAGAAATCCTTCGTTCAAGCTGTCTTCCTGTAGACAAAATGGCAGCTCACACACGTTCATTGTCTGACAGGATGCTTCATTAGTTTTGTACTGGAGCTAACCGGTAATGGAAACGCACTTCACATGAAATCTTTTCTGCAGGAACATACCCAAATCTGATTTCTGAACAACGCTGTTTAGCGCAACGTTAGCACGCCCAGCTAACATGACCTTAAGGATGAGTGGAAAGCCCCCCCCCAAGTAAAAACAGTAAATAGTATTTGCTTTAAATGATGCCATCAAGTTCTACTGTTCTATCTCATTCTTTATTCAAAGATCATTATGATTTTTTAAATATAATGACAGATTTATCATTTGCATCATCAAACAGTGTTTGGAAAAGTTTTCTGGTTCTCCAAGATGGCCGCCACTGTAACTAATGTTCTACAGATCGGTTACAGGTCAGTCTACGTCCCAGCCCTCACCTACAGTATGGTCAAGCGCTCTGAGTAGTGACTGAAAGAATGAGGTGGCTGGGCTGTGCCCTTAGAGATAGGGTGTGGAACTCGGACATTTGGAGGGAGCTCTTTGCGTCGAAAGGAGCTGGTTATGGTGGTTTGGGCCTCCTGGATGGGAGGTGTTTCGGGCATGTCCAAAGAGGAGAAGACCGCCGGGGCAGACCAAGGACTAGATGGTGAGTGAAAAGATTCTGTAGGTCGCACACACGCTATGTGCACTTGGCGTAAAAGCCGTGACCTTCCCAACCCTGATTACAGCTCCAGTTCAAAACGAAATGAGACCCCAAACAAACCTGTGTCTTTAACAAACACGTGCTTTACCACAGCTGTATAACGTGTAACACGAAACCTTTTACCTTTGAGAGGCCACGAGGGATTGATCTCATGCTACAGGAAGCCAAAACCACACACACACACACGCACACACACACACACACATAGACATGTGTCCTTTTTTATAAGACTTACTTCAGGATGCCGATACACACACTGAGAGTGATGTAGTACAGCGAGTAGAAACACACAATACACATTAACAGGTTCTGAAGAACGACCTGGCAAAGGAAACACCACAAATTAATAGAGCATCGTACATAAAAGCCATTGGGTTTTTATAGATATTTATGCATTGAGAATGATTTAAATGAATCAGGTGTGGCAGGTGCCACTGGAAGGTGCTAAATGATGCTTTTCATTTAATTCACAAACAAATTTTTTAATTGTATTAATCACATTTGCATAAAAAGAATATCATTGCCATAGTGGTATGAAACCCAGACACACATCCCCACGTATCTAACTTCACATTAGTGATAGAAATTGCGACTCTTTTCAGTGAGTCAATTCATTCGGCTCAGCGCGGAGTCGATTCTTTCGGTTCAGGATCGGCTTGCTGTATTTTTCTTGCTTTTCCCCTCTCTTTTCTTCTAAAAGTCTAGAGATGGTTCTTCTTTGTTGCCGGAAATCTTACTTTACTATCTAATTAACAAAATAATTGGGATCTTAAAGTCTTTTCTACGTACGTGTGATTCGGTTCACGGCATTCAACTCCAACGGTCAACTGATTCAGCAAAGTCGGATCTTAACGTAGGCTACAATGCGCTTGTGTCACAGGCAGTCAGTGATTCGTGATTTACCTTTCTCTTCTGTTTTTCTTCACCCTGGTTGTGCTAAATGTTCTAAACACACCCTGCATGCATTCCTGAAGGTTCTACAAGAATAAATATATCAACCAGCTCTGCGTTATAGTCACTCATCCATCCAAACCCTCCATCTAACCAGATTTCTGCACTAATCCATGAATGAATTTTCCTCATGTCTGACTTTGAAAGACTGCGGCCGCAGATTTAAGACTATTAGGCCCGTTTTATCCTGCTGCAGATCTCCAGAAGCTGAGATGGAGAGCGTTACCTGTGTGTCGTTGAGCTTGGTGTTGATTGACAGCTTGCAGTGGCGTTTGATCGGAGGCGTCCCACAGCACCGGCAGCAGTAATCCCACAACATGAGGAGCAGACGCTTATCGTTTTATCATCCAACATACAGTACATGAGCACACGCTATCACAAAACAACCAATGCTAGCAAAGCAGTGTTATGCTAACTCTGTGTGTCTACGAGGACGCGTCTTAACGGGATTAGCAACATGCTTACACATCAACCTGAGCCGGATTAAACACGCTTTAGAGTCCTGAGATGGACAAGAAAGGCTTTATTCATCGTTTACACGTCATGTTAGCACTGTACAAGCTGTATAGGGTTATAAACATCAGTTTATTTTACATGTTTATATGTTGTGGCTTTGGAAATGTGCATGAGTTGTCTGAATCAAGTCTGCTGAACCTGAGCCAGCCTTTTGATTCAGTGAATCCTTTTGGTCATGGATAACACTGGCGTGTTGTTATTGTTGTTTTTGTTGTTTTTCCAACCTCAAGTGTTACAGCTATCATAAATGACCAAACATTTTTATAAATCTTGGCTAATTTGCATGCAACATGCTATATGTATGATGCAGATTTGTCAGGACACTACATTCACCTTCATCACACCTTCTGATCACTAATCTACATAGGAGCACTAGAAGAGAGCACTTTCTCGAAATTGCACACTGCACCTTTAATGTTTGATTTTTGAAATATTCGACTCATAACGCAACAAGAGTTGCATCCTAGTTTGTGACAACGTTTGTGTCGCAAACTCATGTTATGCGTCTAATTAAAAACTTAAACTTGGTGTCATTTGTTGCAATTATAATAATAATAATAATAATAATAATAATAATAATAATAATAATAATAATAATAATAAATTACAGTGATTTTCTCATGCTAAGGGTGTCCTTAGGCCTGAATGGAAACTCTCTCACCGTGACTAAATGACCGTAACACACAGCCTCAAGCGGATGCTGCTGATAAAAACAATAGAAACCATCACAGAAATTCTAATGGTATCTACGACAAATACCATTACAAACCATCAGCCAACCATTAAAACCTTTATTTCTCAATATTCAAGGCAATAAAAATAAATACCAGTATAGACACACAGGGACCATTACAGTTTCCATTAGAATAGAATTCCCATTATAACCATTAAACCCAGTACAAATTCTATGAGGGTTTCTACTGTTTGTTTGGGGGGGGGGGGGGGGGTTTCAGCAGGGGGATGGAATAAACAATATGACTAAATACACCAGTGTTTATTAAAAATAATAGTAATAATAATAATATTATTATTAAGAGTACTAATATTTGCACCAAACAATTCTTCCTCCATGCAGAGTAGTCCACTATTTGTTGCTAAGCAACATAGCCTTGGGCTATTGATGCACGTCATTAATTAATTTATTATTAATAATATTTGCAATAAATCATTCTTACATTTCCATTTGGCCAAACTGTAACATTTATTTATTTATTTATTTATTTATTTATGTTTACACCTAATTCAGAATATAACTTACTCAGCCAATCAGATTCCAGAATTGGTTTTATTCTGTGGAACTAAAACTGATGGGGTTTAATTATTATTATTATTATTATTATTATTATTATTATTATTATTATTATTATTATTATTATATAACTGAAACACAAAGCGTTCTCGGTGAGTTAGTAAACGTGTAAATGCGTAAAATGTCTTTTAACTGTGAATAAAACTTTGGAATATTGGAATTTGGAATATATCTTGTAGAGAAGCAGCAGCAGCTCCTCCAGCAGTGCTGTACTGCGCATGCGCACTGTGTCCGCTGCCTGGGCAACTGGGCATTAGTCGTGGGAGAATTTAGGTAAGAGGCGAATTAAAACTAGAATAAAACTGTTTCCGCGGCGCGTTCCGCTTCTCAGGAGGATGGTGCGCGGTTCTGAGTTGTGCTGCACTTTTATTTCTTTTTTATCGCGACGCGTTTCGACTTAAACTTGGCTATAAAAGTGCAAAAAACGCCCTGCGCGCGAGGCAGGAAGAGCTCCAGTGCGAATAAAACGCTTGAATAGAACAAGATTACAGTTCAACCGGAAACGCAGAACGACCTGAGGAGATGAATATTATAACACTGTAAACAGTGAGTGTGTGTGTGTGTGAGAGAGAGAGAGTGTGTGTGTGTGTTTCACTGTTTATGGGAAATAATGGAAAAGCTTTTATGAAGCTGATCGTGCGAGACACACAGACGGAAATCAAATAAAAATAAACAAACAAACAAACAAATAAAGATAAATAATGTATTTGCTTGTATATTGTCCATGATGATATTTGCTTGGAGTTGCAGTGAGAGTTATAATTCCGTCATGCTGAAATCGGACTGACTTTCAGTATAAGAGTTAGAGAGAATTAATTCCTGCACCGCCATTTTGAGCTTTTTTTTTTTTTTTTTTTTTTTTTTTTTTTGCTTTATAAATATAGATTATAATATATCTCAGAAAACGCAAAGTGGATTTACAATGAAAGAAAAGTGCGTCTTAGTATCACGAGGCAGGCTGTGTTTCTAAAATCTGAGTGCGTTCATTACTGAAGTGTATTATTATTATTATTATTATTATTATTATGACTCGGAAATTAATAGGTCAAACACCCAGATGCCTTATTATATTTTACACTTCAGTTCAGGACTTTATTAATGAATCAGTTGATTAATTTCTGTATTTCTTTTCATCCGGATTTGTATCCTGTTTCCATTTCGAATGCATCTGTAGTCTGGAGAATGAACCCTGTTCACACGCCACACATCAGAGCGGAAATAGATCGCGCTGTACTAATACCTGATTTCCACACACGGCTCACTTTTCTGTCCCAGCCTGCTGTGATTCTCATCATACTGACTGAAATCATCAGATATCCGATCAGATCTGATAACATTCGTTATTAAAGACGTTACGGCGTCGCTCAGGCTCTGTGCTGTTCTGGGTAGTGTTTAAAATCAAGCACAGGTACTAAATTCTACTCATCTATCAACCTCACGATAGTGCATTGTCTCAGAAAGGAATAAATATGAGGATTTTTCACACCTTTTGTTCTGATTTCATCGATTTGCGAAGGATAAAAGTTTCAAATTCGGAAGTGTAAGAAACAGCGACCTCTATAGGCACAACAACAAAAATAATTTGTAAAATGATTATTATTGTTGTTGTTGTCGTTATGATTATATCTAATTCTCCAGAATATATTTGACTACAAATATACATTTATTTTTACACATCCTTATCTAAGTATAATTTTCAAATAATATAATTCATACATTTTTAACAGTAGAATTTACACATTTATTAATGTTTTATTTCTATCATTCATATTAATTCCTGCATGTAAGATTACTGTGCATCAGTTTATGTTTTCTGTTTGTTTACAGTTTATGTTTACAGTTTGTTTATGTTTACGGTTTATGTTCACAGTTGTTTATGTTTTCTGTTTGTTTACAGTTTGTGTTTACAGTTTGTTTATGTTTACGGTTTATGTTCACAGTTGTTTATGTTTACTGTTTGTTTACAGATTGTGTTTACCATTTGTTTATGTTTATAGGTTATGTTTATGTTCAGTTTACATTTTACAGTTGGTTTATGTTTACTGTTTATACTTTACAGTTTATGTTTACCTTTTATGTTTACAATTTGTTTACAGTTTCTGTTTACAGTACGTTTGCAGTTTGTGTTTACAGTTTGTTTACAGTTAATGCTTATGTTTACTGTTTTTGTTTAGTTTATGTTTACAGTTTATGTTTGTGTCTGTTTCAGATCTCGTGTGTCTCTCTGTCATGGACGGCTCGACCCCTGAGTTTGACATGTATGGGGCGATGGAGTGGAAGGACGGCGTGGGAACCCTCCCTGGCAGCCAGCTCAAGGTCTGTGCTCAGGACCCATGATGCATTGCTTCTTCTGTTGGTAAATGTTAGTAAACTGCTAGGGCCAATTTTGTGGCAGGATCTGTGGTCCTGAGATAAAGTCTTACTCAGAAGGACACGTGTCTTCTATGATCCTTATTTTTGGACGGATTTGACCAAGCAGTCCTTTAATTCTGTTTTTTCTCCCTCAGTTTCGTGTAAACGAATTCGGGGTGCTGGAGGTCATAACAGACGTGGGAGAAGAGGAAGGGGTCAAGAAGGCTCATGCTACCACCACATGGAGTGTCCCTACAGCACAGGAGGGCAAGTACACACACACACACACACACGCGCGGTACTACACACATGAACACACCAGCACACACAATTGTTTATATACATATGCATAAACAGTATACACACACACACACACACACACACACACATATTAATACTTTCTGACTGTTTTGTGTCCACAGCTCTGTCGGTTGAGGTGCACTGTGGTCGTGTGAGTGTCTGCAGTAACAGGAAGGACTCTGCTACCCACTTCCTGCCTGATGGACATCACTGCACCAACGGCTGCCTCCACCCAGAGCAACAGGAGTGAGTGACCAACAGACATGTATTCCTTACACTATTCCACATTTATTCATGAAGTGTTTTGGACTAGTTTAAGCCGGTGAGGCATCACTCCTTCCTCGTCCCTCTACCTGCAGAAAGAGTAAGTCTGTGAAAGAAGATTCCAGGATGAACGGTGAGGTCACTCGGGTCAGCAGGAGGAGACCACACCCAGCCAAGAGAGCGGAGGAAGAGCTAGACGAAATGACGGAGGTGGTGGAGGAGGACAATGAAGACAACGTCGGTTTCTCTTTTTTACCTTTCCTTCCTGCTTTCTTCTCTCTCTTTTTAAATGCTAATTCATTGCTTTTGAATTAGGCCAGGAGGCCACACCTCCTTTACTCAGACTGACAGGTATGTAGGCCACGCCCCCTTCTCTGACATTGACAGGTATTAAGGCCACACCTCCTTTACTCAGACTGACAGGTATGTTGGCCACGCCCCCTTCTCTGACACTGACAGGTATGTTGGCCACGCCCCCTTCTCTGACACTGACAGGTATGTAGGCCACACCTCCTTTACTGAGATTGACAGGTGCATAGGCCATGCCCCCTTCTCTGACAGGTACAGAGGCCACACCTCCTTCACTGGGACTGACAAACAGGCCACACCCTTTCTATGGAGATGAAAGTAGCTTAGAGTTCATAGACGGTATTGTGGGCGGTACTTTAAGTCTATATATGGACGTTTTCAAGCAGGAAGAAGGAAGTCATTAACATTCATATATGAATATTTGTTTTGTCTTATTTATGAAGAGGTTTCTGTGTGTGTGTGTGTGTGTGTGTAACAGGAAGAGAAAGATGGCCGCCGGCTGGTTCGAGGAGGTCCCCGGGGCCGCAGGAAGCGCCGGGGAGACGCAGCTTTGCTCAGACAGCGTAAGTCCTCACGTATTTAACACTGAATGTCACCGTAAACCTTATCAAACATGTTTCCTGTGATTAAATCATTGTGGGTGAGTGAATTTCCGTTTGCATTCTGGTCAACGTGTGAAAACTCTCTTTAATAAAGTGTTATTGCATCATAATATGTAAGAGCCAATCAGGGCTTAATATGCAAATTTACAAGAGAGGTTATGAAACGTGTTATCGCACTGATCTAGCAGAAGAAGTGGGTGGGGCATGTGTTTTTCTCTATGAGAGTTCAGTATCTTTACTTAGAAAACGCAGGAATCTGTGTAACATAATGTTCCTGCCTTTAGCTCCTCCCAGCACAGCGATGTTACAAGTCACGCACAGGGGAATAAGACGGTTTAACCCAAGGTTTTTCTGTTTCTTTGCTAGCGGTTTCGTACGGAGGGAGGAAGAAATCATGGTGCTGGGCTTCGTATCTGGAGCAGGAGAAAGCCCTCGCCGCTCCCAGCAAACTGTTTAAAGAGGTATGGGGGGGAGGGGGAGGAGCTTTTTAAGCGCTGCTATTTGTGGTATTTAATCGTCTAGCACACAAATCTTTCTGGGGTTTAAACGCGCCCAGAAACACACATTACAAGCTAAAAGTTTCGATTTCCAGCAGATTTTCAGTCTGAGATCAAGCTGTTTAAGCGCAAAGACGTTTTCTGGAGCCGGCTGTATGTGTGAACATGTACATATGTGTGTATTTACATGCTGTGTGTGTGTGTGTTGCAGCACCAGTCCTTCCCTCAGAGTAAGAGCGGGTTCAGAGTGGGTATGAGGCTGGAGGGCATCGACCCCCTACACCCCTCCATGTACTGCGTTCTCTCCGTCGCCGAGGTAACTGTTCACAGACGACCTTTAGTTCAGGAGTATCCCGTTCTTATCGTTTCAGTATTAAATATTGAACGGCTTAAATAGTTTCTGTGTCTGATTTCACCACCATGGTTTATTCCTCACGTCCGGACACCGCGTGGTGTTTTCCGCAGGTATCCGGGTACAGAATGCGACTGCACTTCGATGGTTACTCGGACTGCTATGACTTCTGGGTGAACTGTGACTCTACCGATACTCACCCTGTGGGCTGGTGTGAGAAAACCGGCCACAAGCTGCATCCGCCTAAAGGTACCGTACAACACGTAGGAGGGCGTGGAGTATAAAGTATAACAAACCCCAGGGCCGTTTCCGTAGCCTAGCTAAAAACGTAATCCGATGCCAAAAATATCTTTTAAATATTATATTAGGCTAGTTAGTGTGGTGAAAAGTTTGAAATCGTATATTCACTGGTTGGGATCGTGCTTTTTTTGCACGTCAGTGTTAAAATCCACAGCGCCCCCTAGTGGTCCGGGGCCCCTAAGTGACCGCTTCTAGCAAGAAACAGTCCTTATAATAGAAGTTATTTTGGAGTCCACACTAGAGTCACTAGAAGATGTGTTCCACTCATGTCAAATACATTTAAAGTATGAGTGTGATGTTTGAAGAGGAGCTCCCTCTTCATGACCGGAGGGTAATTACAGCTCGGATCCCTGTCCCGCGTTCTGCATGCTGATGAATCCACTGTGTACTGTGTTTGCAGGGATGAAGAGTGAGGCGTTCAGCTGGTGTTCGTATCTAAAGACGAATAAACTGCAGGCAGCACCCAAATCTCTGTTCCACAACCACAACGCTGTGAGCGGATTTCTTTTATAAATAAATAAATAGATAAATAGAACAGCTCGGGTATTTTTTGAGCGATAAAAGACGAGCCCTCGAGGAGAGTTTATAGCTGCTGGGATGTAAGGTGTTCACGGATGCCGCACAGGATTAAAGGAAACTGTAAAAGGAATGAAGCAATGAGTGAGTGAGTGAAATGAGAAACGGTAAGAGGTGGCGAGTTGCTATGGCGTGAGAGGAATAAAGCAGCGCGAGACGTGCCGCTGTAGGGAAATAATCGGCGTCAGGGTGGTAACAGTAGCTCCGTGTGTGTTTGCTCTTCAGACAGTCACTCCTTTAGGCTTCAGGGTGGGGATGAAGCTGGAGGCGGTGGATAAGAAGAAGCCTTCACTGGTTCGCGTCTCCACCGTTAGGGACATGGTGGAGAGCCGCCTGCTCGTGCACTTCGACAGCTGGGACGAGAGCTACGACTACTGGTAACCGGGAACGTGTTTTACACGCGTATTTATCCAACTTTGAGTTTAGCGTGTGGAGTAGACAGCGGGAGTAATGAGCACAGGGTCGTTACTGTATACACAGTGTAGTGGTACAGTATATAGAAGAAGTCATGTAAATGTCCTACCACTAGAGGGCAGTGTTTCACTGACACTTCAGTTGTGTGTGTGTGTGTGTGTGTGTGTGTGTGTGTGTGTGTGTGGTGGCTTTATGTGGACTCTAGATGGAGCTAGAGGATACACACACACACACACACACACACACACACACTTAAACTCGCCACAGATGTGTGCTGTTAAATTATACACACACACACATTAGTAATGGATCTCTGTCTGTCTGTCTCTTTCGTTACATGTATTTATTGTCTGTCTCTCTCTCTGTTAGTTCTACAGTACATCTCTGTGTGTGTGTGTGTGTGTGTGTGGGGGGGGGGGTTTAGTTTTATATGGTAATGTAAGCTTATATCTCTGTATTATATTTTAATCTGTAGGTGTGATGTGATGAGTCCGTATATCCATCCAGTTGGCTGGTGTCGGGAGAACAGCAGAACCCTGACCACGCCTCCAGGTAAAAGAAAGAAAATGGGGATGGATTAAGAAAGAAAGAAAGAAAGAACGGATAGATGAATGAACGAAAATGGGGATGGATTAAGAGAAAGAAAGAACGGACAGAGTAAATAGTTTGACTTTATGAAGATTGTTTATTGGTATGATTTATCTTCTGCGTTTGATGTTTCTCTGATGTTCAGCAGAAGGCTGGAGGAACCTTGGCGTTCCCCTCAAGACTGATTAATCTATAAACAAGTTCTCCTCCATGACACGACTCCCCGGATTCCTTAAAGAAAGAGTTTGTTTGCAGCGTCTCTGATCGGGTCGTGTGCTCCACAGGTTACGCTGATGCTGAGAACTTCTCCTGGGAGAGGTACCTGGAGGAGACGAGCTCATTTCCCGCACCTGCCAGGTCCTTCAAAGCGGTGAGGGAACAAGTGTGTGTGGAACCGTCTGCACAGTTTCAGGCTGTTTCATATCTCGTCTCACACACACACACACACACGCAGCTCGGTGTCTCAGTCCGAAGCGTTTTGTCTCCGTGTCTCTCTGCAGAAGCCTCCTCACAGTTTCCAGGTGAACATGAAGCTGGAGGCGGTGGACGTGAGGAACCCTGTGATGGTGAGGGTGGCTACAGTGGTGGATCGAGACGAGCACAGAGTGAAGGTACGAACTTATGTACACGGTGATGATCTATCCCCGCCCGCTTATGTTCTAAGCTCCGCCCACTTTACTTCAGAAGGTTCTAACAAGGTTTTCCAGGACCGCAAGCTTGAAAATCCTAATTCCACTAATCAAACCCGGGGAAATAATACCTAACGATAGCTTGACCTCTGACCTCTAAATGACCTCTAACGTGTGTGTTTCCCTCAGATCCATTTCGATGGCTGGACGGAAGAGTACGATTACTGGCTGGACGCAGACAGCCCCGACATCCATCCCGCGGGGTGGTGCGCCAAAACCGGACACGCCCTACAGCCGCCAATCAGTGAGTGAGATCGTTTTGGAGGCGGGAATGAAACTGGAGAACCCTGAGGAAACTCACACAAGAAGAACATGCGCTCTCTCTTCTCTTTACTGTGGTATCCATAGTAACGCAACACAAGAGTGCACAGAAAAAAGGAGGGAAGATGCAGAAAGATGAAAGAAAATGAAGCTGTGTTGGGTCATGTCGCGTTTCATCTCTGTCGCCCCCTGTAGGTCTGGAGGACACGAGTGAATCAGAGCAAGGCGGATGTCCTACACCCGGCTGCAGGGGGATCGGACACATCAAAGGAGCCCGTTATTCTGGACACCACAGGTGTGTGTGTGTGTGTGTGTGTGTGTGTGTGTGTGTGTGTGTGTGTGTGTGTGAGAACACCTTGTTTAACTCACCGGTTCAGGCTCAGGTCTGTCCATCCATCCATCCGTCCATAAAGACATAGCCATTGATCTAGATCTATCAATTTATTCTTCATATATTGTCCATCCATCCATCCTTCCATTCATTCACCCATTTGTGGACCCGTCCTTTCTTTTGTTCAATCATTCATCCATCCATCCATCTGTTCACCCATCCATTCTTTCTCCAATCTCTCTATCCGTTCAGTTGTCCTTCCTTCCATACACCCATCCATTTCTCCATCCGGTCATCAGTCCATCTGTCCGTCTGTCCATCCATCCATCCATCCATCCGTCCAAGAGGAAATCTGCAAAAATATCCAGATCTATCAATTTGTCATTCACTTATCTTTCCTTCCACATCCCCTATAATTTTCTCCATCCAACGATCTGTCTATCCATCTCTTCCTCCCTCTGATCCAAACATACATAAGTCTATCTGTCCATTTGTCTCTACGTCTTCTGTTATATTCTGTTATACTCCATCGATTCATCCATCCATCCATCCATCCATCAATCCGTCCACCTATTCATCCACTCCTCTGAGAGGCAGTCTGTAGTGAACAGAGAGAGAGAGAGAGAGAGAGAGACTGCAACCAGAATCCAAGCCAGAAAGATGGACAGAGAAAGGATAGAACTTGTTAACTCTTCCCTCGCTCCGTCTTTGTCTTTTCCTGTCCGTCATCTTCTGAACACACCCTATCAGAGCTTGTCTTCATGTGGATGGAGCGCGTGTTTTGTTGTGACGTGATGCGGTGTAAAGTGTTCTATCTGTCCGTTCTCCAGTCTCTCCTTCTTCTCGAGTGACGGTTCTCGATCCCCACCGGATCCTATTTGTATGCTAATACACCGGGCTGCTGAGATACCCTTCCTTTTTTCTTTTCGTATAAATAATAAGAAAATAAAAATAGGCCCGTCTTTCATTTCAGCCCCACGGGGATCCTCGAACACAATCCTGCTCCAATCCTCAGCTCTGTTTGGTAAACTCATAATCCAGACTCGACTTCTCATTACAGTGGGGGGATTAGGGCCTGAAATGAGTACCACATCAGGGAGATTTAATACCAGGCGTTATATAATGAGTCATTATTGAGCACGTATACACTACAGCACAGTGAAATTCTTTTCTTCGCATACCCCTGCATGTCAGGAAGCTGGGGTCAGAGCGCAGGGTCAGCCGTGATACAGCGCCCCCTGGAGCAGAGAGGGATAAGGGTCTTGCTCAAGGGCCCAACAGTGGCAGCTTGGCCGTGTGATAGACAGAATAGTTTGCGATGAAAAAAACCTTGCGCGTACTCGATTTACCGCTCAACCTAAACATGCTCGATCGCCCAGGACACACTTGGTGTCGGATGTTTTTACTTTGTTAAAGTTCTCCGCTGGCGCGACGAGGCTCAAGTAGATAACAAGCAACGGCAGAGTGATGCAATCTGAGGAAACGGATGTATTCTAGAACTTTCTTACTTCTGAACAGAACGGTTAGGACTGAAAGAACCCACGAGTTTAATGTAGAGTTAAATGTAGAAATGACCACATAACAGTGGCGGATGTTTAAACTGGTGCGCGTGTGTGTGTGTGTTTCCAGTGCCATGGGCTGTCCGTACTCCGAGATCAACATGAAGAAGGACTCGGTCTTGCCGGACCGGCTGAGCGGGGAGATGCCGGGTTCTGGAGTGGGCCGACCACGTCGGGTGGAGCAGAGCCCCGATAGGGCTGCACACAGTCTCGAGTGAGTGTTTCACCTTCGCTAGGCTCTTCTAGAGAACGAGTAGAATGAAGAATGAATGTTCTGATGCTTTTGAAATGGTCCGATCTGACGGTCCAATCTGCGGTATGTAGCCTTATAGAATATTAATGCATATTCGTGGCACCTTCCTTTCTGTCGCATTACTGAATCTGCGCCTCGGGCTCTGTGCATGCATGAGACTGCTTCTGAGTGCCGTGTTATCAGAAAAAGAGGCTTCGTTTAGAACTCCACAACATTCTTTGGTTTGTCTCTTGCATGTGAAATCCTCCTGCTGAAGGTCTCTCTTTCATTTCATAAAGAGTTCCAAGTAGAACCACTTTAACAGCCCACTAACCGTCCAAAGAACCAGCAAGGAACCTTTTTGTGAAAGCGTGTAGAAGAACACCGTTTCTATCATCCTTTATTACTTCTCTTTATACGTGATGGTAATGTGCCGTTTCAGTATTTAAATAATAAGCGGCGGATGAAAACCTCACCGGGATGAAGATCTCGAGTCGGCTTATACGAGAAACGAAGGCGTTCGGTTGATCCGCGGCAGATGAGTGAGAAAGCTTTTGATGAGAGCTCCACCCGTGAAACCAGCGAGTTTTTTGGAGCGTGCTGATTCGTTCCTGGACCGCCGCCAAAGTCATTTTTATGTCAACATTGTGTACAGTAAACAACTCGGAGCGTATAGGAAACAAGTCCAAGATGTCCTTTTTATTTATTTCTTTATTTATTTAGAAAATTGGCGCCACATTACACAGTTCACAGACGCTGAGAGAAGCCAATGTGCTGTTCGTCTGGCGACTCTACTCGTCAGCTTTCAACCTCTACTGGATTATTTTCTTCCCTAATGCATGAGCAGTAGCACCTGCAGTGCTGGTGCACATAACAACAGCAGTGAAAGATGTTCTCTAAACCTCTTCTTCCTTCACTGGGACTGACCGGTACACAGGCCACACCTACTTAACAAGGACTGACACGGAGGCCACACATTTATTAGGATTGACAGGTACACAGGCCGCGCCTCCTTTAATAATCTTGACGGATCCAGAAGTCACACCTCCTTTAATAGTCTTGACAGGTACACAGGCCACACCTCCTTTAATAGTCTTGACCGGTACACAGGCCACACCTCCTTTAATAGTCTTGACCGGTACACAGGCCACACCTCCTTTAATAGTCTGGACAGGAACACAGGCCACACCTCCTTTAATAGTCTTGACAGGTACACAGGCCACACCTCCTTTAATAGTCTTGACCGGTACACAGGCCACACCTCCTTTAATAGTCTTGACAGGTACACAGGCCACACCTCCTTTAATAGTCTTGACAGGTACACAGGCCACACCTCCTTTAATAGTCTTGACAGGTACACAGGCCACACCTCCTTTAACAGTCTGGACAGGTACACAGGCCACACCTCCTTTAATAGTCTTGACAGGTACACAGGCCACACCTCCTTTAATAGTCTGGACAGGAACACAGGCCACACCTCCTTTGATAGTCTGGACAGGAACACAGGCCACACCTCCTTTGATAGTCTGGACAGGTACACAGGCCACACCTCCTTTAATAGTCTTATCCGGTACACAGGCCACGCCTCCTGTTGGAAAATATCAGGAGCACAGCCTTGTGAAAGACAGATGTATGAATGGCAGAAGTCACACCTGGTTGTCCTGCTGTATCTCAGTGCCACACGTTTCCATCTTTGTGTGTGTGTGTGTGTGTGTGTGCGCGCGTGTGCACTCGTGTGTCCGTCCTTCTGCCTCTTTGTAATGATGGATGAACAGAAGGAGTCAGGAGTCACACACTGATCTGTCACCTCCGTTCCTCGCTTTCTCAGCAAACCTGTCCGTCACCTGGACAAGGCCGACACGGCAACCATCGCCATGGAAATGCCGCATCAGAAGCCGGTCGGTACGGAGTCCAAGCGAAGGTAAAGGCCAGCTTTAAGCTGTTTAATTAACGTTCACACACACTGACATTCAGCCATCTGTCTACTTAAAGATTCCTCTCGGGAATGTTTTCCTCGGGGATTGATAAGGCCTGGGTCGGGACTGGCCTTGAGGGAACCGTGTAGTGAATATTATACACATATTTATATTTACTGTGCTCTTCCAGGGCTTTATTGCTTTGTTTTGTTCTTTTTTCATGTACTTTGTCTTTACGAACCCTTTTTAATCCGTTTATACCCGAGGCTCCGCTAGTGTCCGAGCCTGGTGTGGTGTAATGCTGGATCTCTCCGCAGGCGACGTGGCCGTGCCGCTCGGACGTATCCGATACCCTGGAAACAGAGATCGGATTATAGTTCTGACGCCTCGGGCATCTCCAGAGCTCTTTATCACAGATTGGTTTGTAATTCCAGTTGGTGTCCAGTAGACCTCGCAGAACTGTGTGAATCACAGCTCGGTTCGTAATGCCTGCTGGTGTGTGTGACTCACAGCTTTCCCGATAAGGCCTCGTGGTATCCGGCTGGCGGTACGATTGGGACGATCCGCAGTCTGACGGTGGGGGAGGAGAAACAGACCCAGCATGATTTGCGCACTTACTCACGTTGATTTCTCACGCATTATTCTCCGCTCGGGCAGCAGCGTTCGGTCCGGGGCCACTCTTTGAAAGTTTGATTTAACGCCGCACTTAACGCCACAAACAACACGGCGTGCTGGATCGAGCGCCGTTTTACT
>NC_030417.2:1081931-1104431 GCF_001660625.3 Ictalurus punctatus
TTCCTTTCAGGACCTTCTATAGCGTCCTTCTATAGCGTCCTTCTATAGCGTCCTTCTATAGGGTCCTTCTATAGCGTCCTTCTATAGCGTCCTTCTATAGGGTCCTTCTATAGCGTCCTTCTATAGGGTCCTTCTATAGCGTCCTTCTATAGCGTCCTTCTATAGCGTCCTTCTATAGCGTCCTTCTATAGCGTCCTTCTATAGCGTCCTTCTATAGGGTCCTTCTATAGCGTCCTTCTATAGCGTCCTTCTATAGGGTCCTTCTATAGCGTCCTTCTATAGGGTCCTTCTATAGCGTCCTTCTATAGCGTCCTTCTATAGCGTCCTTCTATAGCGTCCTTCTATAGGGTCCTTCTTTAGCGTCCTTCTATAGCGTCCTTCTATAGCGTCCTTCTATAGCGTCCTTCTATAGGGTCCTTCTATAGCGTCCTTCTATAGGGTCCTTCTATAGCGTCCTTCTATAGCGTCCTTCTATAGCGTCCTTCTATAGCGTCCTTCTATAGCGTCCTTCTATAGGGTCCTTCTATAGCGTCCTTCTATAGCGTCCTTCTATAGGGTCCTTCTATAGCGTCCTTCTATAGCGTCCTTCTTTAGCGTCCTTCTATAGCGTCCTTCTATAGCGTCCTTCTTTAGCGTCCTTCTTTAGCGTCCTTCTATAGGGTCCTTCTATAGCGTCCTTCTATAGGGTCCTTCTTTAGCGTCCTTCTATAGCGTCCTTCTATAGCGTCCTTCTATAGGGTCCTTCTATAGCGTCCTTCTATAGGGTCCTTCTATAGCGTCCTTCTATAGCGTCCTTCTTTAGCGTCCTTCTATAGGGTCCTTCTATAGCGTCCTTCTATAGCGTCCTTCTATAGCGTCCTTCTATAGGGTCCTTCTATAGCGTCCTTCTATAGGGTCCTTCTTTAGCGTCCTTCTATAGCGTCCTTCTATAGGGTCCTTCTATAGCGTCCTTCTATAGGGTCCTTCTATAGGGTCCTTCTATAGCGTCCTTCTATAGGGTCCTTCTATAGGGTCCTTCTATAGCGTCCTATAGCGTCCTTCTATAGCGTCCTTCTATAGCGTCCTTCTATAGGGTCCTTCTATAGCGTCCTCCTTTAGCGTCCTTCTATAGCGTCCTTCTATAGCGTCCTTCTAGAGGGTCCTTCTATAGCGTCCTTCTATAGGGTCCTTCTATAGCGTCCTCCTTTAGCGTCCTTCTATAGCGTCCTTCTAGAGGGTCCTTCTATAGGGTCCTTCTATAGGGTCCTTCTATAGCGTCCTTCTATAGGGTCCTTCTATAGGGTCCTTCTATAGGGTCCTTCTATAGCTTCCTTCTATAGGGTCCTTCTATAGCGTCCTTCTATAGGGTCCTTCTTTAGCGTCCTTCTATAGGGTCCTTCTTTAGCGTCCTTCTATAGGGTCCTTCTTTAGCGTCCTTCTATAGGGTCCTTCTATAGCGTCCTTCTATAGGGTCCTTCTATAGCGTCCTTCTATAGGGTCCTTCTTTAGCGTCCTTCTATAGGGTCCTTCTTTAGCGTCCTTCTATAGGGTCCTTCTATAGCGTCCTTCTATAGCGTCCTTCTATAGCGTCCTTCTATAGGGTCCTTCTATAGGGTCCTTCTATAACGTCCTTCTTTAGCGTCCTTCTATAGCGTCCTTCTATAGTTTTGCACTAGAGCTACCTGTATCGTTCGCGCTAACTCTCGTGCCGTGTGCAGTACAGCACAGCGTGCAGTTTAGCGTCGCGTTAGCATTTGGCTCGG
Source organism: Ictalurus punctatus (assembly GCF_001660625.3). Taxonomy (NCBI): domain Eukaryota; kingdom Metazoa; phylum Chordata; class Actinopteri; order Siluriformes; family Ictaluridae; genus Ictalurus; species Ictalurus punctatus. Next base: position 1,083,674 of record NC_030417.2, read on the forward strand.
TCGTATGATTTCAGATCAAATGTGAACTTTATTATCATTTTAAACACTTTTAATGTTTACTTATACGCCTCCTAGCACACTACGGGTCGAGGAAGAAAGCAATGGCGCTACGATGGTTTAGTTTTTTTGTTTGTTTTTGTCACGATCTCGCCAGCAGATGGCGCGCGAACACGAAAGCAGAGCAGACCATGGAAACATTACCGCCTGGCACCATTACCCCAATCCGTCTGTATATTAACTAGACCCGAGGCGCGAAACATGAAACCAAACATGTAACCTGGAATACTGCACGAAGTGAGCAGCATCGCGAGGGTTTAAATAACTAATGACATCTACCTTAAGTGTTAACAGCTGGTAAGAATCCTTACACTCCCTCGAAAATCAACCAATGGCTGAACAAGGCGGAGAACAAACAGAAACAAACGCACCTGTCCATTGTAAACAAAGTCTCTCTGTAACGCGCAAGCATGTGCTCGCTCTCCGTGCACGTCGTAGCCGCAGCGCCATCTGCTGGCGAGATCGTGACCGTTTTGGGTTTTTTTTAAACTCTGCGACGTCCTCAGCAGAGTTACCGTCACCACCGCGAAGTGGCTTTATTTTCCCATAATAGCACCTTCTTATACCACAGCAATGATCACCGTACGTACGTACATACTTTTTTTTTTTATTTGTTAAAGAAGGACACTTGGTACTTTTTATCCATTTTCAGTCGCATCGAATGTTATTGAACGAACATGAACGATGAAACGCATCACTTGGCGGATATAAACGAGCAGTCTTCCCTCACCAGTGTTATTTTTATTTGGAGTTAATAAAACGGGGAGAGAAAAAAAACCCTATTTTCTGAAAATGTGAACAGAAGAAGAAGAAGAAGACGACGGCAGGGATGGATTTTTTTTTTTCTTTTCGTTTATCTCCTCTCATTTGTCCCTGCAGCCCAAACATACTTCAAATGAGTCATGCCTTTAGTGTCACCTAGCTGAAAGACTCAGTTGAAGTGTGTGTGTGTGTGTGTGTGTGTGTGTGTGTGTGTGCGTGTGTGTGTGTGTGTGGGCAGTGTAATTCCAATATTGCTCTCTCCCAGTTGAACTGAATATTTAAACCACTCCGTCAGTCTTAAAGGAAGTGCCAGACTCCGTATTTAGAGATGGATGTCTAGTTAGTTTCGAAGCCACGTCGCCTGTTCTTATTACAGTAGATTTATTACAACAAATAAACATTACCATCAACAATGCAGCCTATAAAATAAAAGACGGCTGAAATGGAGCGACTCGGGACTCTCCCGGAGCGGCAGACGCCATGTCAGCGTGCGTCTCGTGGCCGTCTCCGCGTTCTCCAGCACCAGAAACCCCCAGACCGCGCTGAAACGTTATTAAAGATAAGTTTGATGTGTTTTGATGTGTTTTCGCCTACGAGACGGGAGCTATTTTTAAAACCCCGCTTTTCAGACGGACGTAGGCTGAGCGCTGTGCGTGTCTCGTTTCTGTTCTGTGTTCTCATTGTGTACTTATTTATTTGCCGTGAGGTGTGTTCTCCTACGGACGCGTCCGGGTACAAACGACTCTCCGGGTCCGGGTCCAGTCCGCGTCCTGACTTTATTCTGAATGGTTCAGTGACTGCAGTGAAGCGTGTGTAGTCACGGGAGACGGGAGTGTAGGTCAGGACCGTCTCGGGGGAGTTAAGAGCTAGGACTGTGAGCAACACTGTGCTCCTCCAGCACTCTGAAGGTCGTGTGTGTGTGTGTGTGTGTAAATGAGATCATCACGGCCCGTGTGTGTTCCTGCAACCGTTTTCCCACCAGGCTCCGTCCAGCAGGCTTGGATCCAATCAGACCGCGCTCCAGAGCGTCGGAGATCTGGCCCTACGATAACGTCCGGTACTACAGCTCGGAATAATTAGCGGCGGCGTTAAAGACTTGAAGCGAATTTAAAGCAGGGTCGTTCTCCTGTTCTCCCGCTGGAGGAAAACACAAAACACCGCTTCAGTTAAATCCTCCCTCCACACGGTTGAACCCTGGAAGGGTTTTTGAGGCCTTTGGTTTGTGAACCGTGACGAAGATGAAGAGCGCCGCTCCAAATCCTCTTCGTTTTCTAAAAGAACCTAAACGGCGCGGCTAAATCCGGCCGCTTCCACCTTTTCCTGAACCCCCTTCCGAGTTATTACCCAGCATGTCTTCGTGTGACTCATAATTCTCTTCAGAGGAGGAAAAAAATGAAAAAAAAAAACCCTCCTGTGAAATTACAGTTTAAGTATTTTGAAGAGCGGCGTGTTTTTTTTTTTCTTTTTTTCTTTTTTCTTTGATGTTTTTTTCTTTAAAAGAAACGGTTTCGTAACCTCGAGCACTCTCGGATAACCCCGCCGGAGATAGAGAGCGCCCCAGACAGGCAATTTGAACTAAGACTCAGGAAACATCAGGAAGTCTGAACGTACAAAATCTGATCAGGTTCATCATCATAATAATAATAATAATAATAATAATAATAATAAAGGTGGAAGTAAGTGAAAGGATTAAAGTTTTCTCCGCTCTCCTGAAGAGAAAACGCCGCCGTGTCAGCCGTTATCTATCTTTATAATCCGATCAGATCCGAGATCTCGACTGCGCCGTGGTCGAAGATTCGTTACCAAGCTTCTTTAACGCTTCATGATGGAACGTGACTTCATGATGGAACGTGAGGCGGATTTATCCTCGGTAGAAACGTTCCAGGCACGCCGCGCTGCAGTCGCAGGACAGATCTGACTCATACGGTGCCATTTTTTTTTTTTTTTGCTTACATGTACCGTAGCAGCCGGTTCTCTGCATTACCCATGATGCACTAGTGAAGGCACATGGCAGTAATTTACCGAGATCTGATTTTATCTTCTACGTCACGCCGGATGCACACGCTGGCCTCTCCGACTGAAATTCCCGACCGGTTTCCGTAAACAAACCGCCGGAACCGCCGGAAATGCCGAAGGATTTAGTGATAAAAATGTTATTATATGTGAATAAATAAAGAGCAACCTGCGCCTCGGTCTGTCTGGACTCTGGAGTGTTTGACCGAGAGGAGGTTATTTACGGAATAAGTCTCGCTCTGACTTCACGCCGGGTTTCTCCGCTCGCTCTCGATCATCGGCGGTTCTATAAACACGAGAGATATCGACGTGAATACTACGACGATGACGTGTCCGGTATTCACGTGTGAGCAGTGAGTCATGCTGACCTCGAGTGACCTTTCTTTCTGTCAGTAGTTCAGTGTGTATACACGGTGGTGTCTTCCATACAAACCCCCCCCCCCCCCCCCCCCCCCACCTTAACGGGTCAGGATTGAGCCTCGTCCGTGTATTCTCACGAGACATGAAGCACTTTATTATTCAGAACACGTATAAGTGTCGTTACGTAACTTAAACCGGACGTTTTTATAATATTATGGTCAAGTCTTTATGGGTTTAAATCCCCAAAGCAGAACATTCTGCTTGTACCGGAATGTCGATTGAACTTCTCTCTCTCTTTAAAAAAAAAACGAAGAAAAAGGTATTTAACAGTAATCTCGTTTAATTGCAGGATTTCTGAGCTCTGGTTAGTTTAAGCATCTCGGGGGGTTTTAAAGGCATCATTAAAGTTTCATCTTAAAACCCTGCGTCGGCTGCAGGAGCAGGAACGGTTCTGAATATTTCAGCTGAATGGGATTTCGAGCGTTTCTGAAGAAAACCCTGAGAGAGACGAAGAAGAAGGAAACCCAGACGTCTGCGCCTGTCCTTGTCTCCATCCATCGCAGTATGGTTCACTGTCGATCGTTCGCGTCCTTTAGGAGGTGAAACGTCTCGGATGATTTAGTTGGATAAACAGGCCTGCGCCGTGAAAAGCTCGTGTTAGGACGGTGCGTGCGCCACGGTAACCAGAGCAGCCGTCGCCATGGAGACCGCATTCTGAATCGCACCATTCGAAGAGTGTGTGTCTGCTATTGACCTTTCCATGCACAACTGAAAATGAGGACAGGTTAGCGCACGTGTGTGTGTGTGTGTGTGTGTGTGTGTGTTTTTTACGAAATTGTCCACGGATTCATTTTGCACCAAGCGCGTGTCGAGAGAATGTCGAGTGGCTCGTGTGAAATGGATCTGAGCGCTGCGCTGGATTGATCGCTTCACGTCCACGCCTGTAACCTCAAAACGATGGACCGGGCCATAACCATAACGCGGTCCGGGAAAACGGCGGCACTTTTAACGATTAGTGTCTTCACTGAAACGAAAACAGGAATATTTTTTTTTAAAAGAATAATAAAATGGACGTTAAGATCAACGTGCGGTGAGACGCAGGACGCGAGTGAGTATGAAGTGTGTTGGGGTGAGGGGAGAAGGTCCGAATACACGCAGGCAACGTCACACACGTTGACCTACAACGGTACCAGGAAGTACGACGATACTTCACACAATAATGCACAGTATAACTTCACAGCCATGCTTTAGATGTTGGTGAGAAAAGACTAACACGGAACAGGGGAACACAGTAAGATAAACAGCGCAGGGAGTCTGTACTAAAAGCACTTATAGTGACCGGAAGCTTCTAGACTGCAGTTGAGCATCATGCTCATGTTATTGTATAAAACTCTACCTGGTGTGTAAAATAGCAAAGACAGGATATAGAAATGAAAAGCCATTCAAATTGTATACACATCGCTTCTGATGTACTTCCGGCTTTTTGCCATTTACGTTTTTATTGCCTACCAGCTGCTCTAGTGACAGACGGGATTAGCCAATCAGAATCATGCACTTTTCACAAACGTACTAGCCAGCTTGCTGTGAGGTGTTTTTTGTTTTTTTTATTTAATTTCCTGTGCCTATTAACCATATTATTAATACGGTGCCTCAAATAATCAAATAAAATGCGTCACAGTTGTCACGGGGATATTATTTCCATATTTCCTCACATACCCCCACCCCCACCCCCCCTCCAGAGATTCATCCCTGGCTGCGTCGCTGCGTCGTCGATTCATTTTTTATTTTTGGTCCAAACTGCTGCTTTGAGCTGAAACGTGTGCTTGTGATTCTCAGAGCCGTGCTATCAGACATAAACACTCGCACTAGATATGTGAGCGGAGTGTGTATCTGGGTGGGAGTGTGTTAAACGTGTGTGAGGATTAAGCCCCTACATGGGAAAGCAGCTCTCCAAACCGATTCCGACCCGAATCACTTCGTCCGATGCGTCACACACGGAGAACACGCCGTCCGCACGAGGATCCGCAGTTCCGAGCACTGACGATCAAATGATTTTGGAAAAACAACAACAACCGGCACCGTGTCTAATGCTGAAGTTCTGACCGCTTGCCAGTGGTGAGTGCTGGCGTTTGTTTTTTTTTTTTTGGGGGGGGGGGGGGGGGGTCAGTCTCCAGCTCCAGCAGTGCATCAGTGTGACTCGTGAGGAACGCACAGGAATTCAACTCTGCTGCAAGTTCTATCACAGTGGAAAGTCTGACTTAGTGATTGCAAACTGCCAAGTTTCCATGGAGGCATTCCAGCTGGAGCTTGACATGGTTCAGGGGGGGAAGTGTCCCAAAGTTCTCCACGTGGAAACCGTGACGACGGACTGCGAGGAAACGGTTTGTAGGTAGAGGAAACGGCAGATACGGAAAGGTGAAGGAGTTTGATACGGACGCTGCCGGCGGAGAAGTTCCACAAAACACACTCGATGAATCTCCTGCTTACACAACTGCACTATTTGATCATGTAACATTGGCACATTTATAGAAGGGGTGTATTTATTTATTTATCTATCTATCTATTTATTTATTTAAGACGTCCAGTCCTATTAATTACATGCTTTCGTTTAAAAAAATAAATAAATAAAAAATCACTGACACTGGAGGCTCCTTCCGTAGCTTTAGGTTCGTATCTGTTTATATGTTGCGGCAAAAAATATAGGTAGCATGCTCTGAATATTAACGAGGACGTTAAAAGGGGCGGAAACCTCCGGAAAGATGATGAGCGCGTGAGATTGTGAAAACAGCGGTGTCATTACTTTTGGAAATTCATTTAATAAACTAAATAAAGACAGACCAGTTTTCACTCAGAATTGTGTGTGTGTGTGTGTGTGTGTGTGTGTGTGTGTGTGTGTGTGTGTCAGAAAAAGCAACTAGTGTTTAGTTGGTGGGGAAAAAGGGAAAGATTGTTTTCTCTAAGGAGAAACGGAAAAGGAAAATATTCACATATTCACACACACACACACACACACACACACACACTGAGGAGACAGCGGACTGTCCTCGAGCAGGAGAACAGATGATTGTAATTTCAGGGTTAGCTTGATCCTTCAGTGGGATTGAGAGTGAGAGGGTTGTGTTTCATAAGTCTGATAATTTTATAAATATTTTCCTCCATACCCTGAGTGTGTGTGTGTGTGTGTGTGTGTGTGTGTGTGTGTGTGTGTTTATGCTAGAATCTATTTGTTTGCATGCATTTTTGTGCTCTTTGAAGGCCGCTATGTCATGCCTAAACACAGGAAAGTGAGCTCCAGACATCTGTAATCTCTTAGATAAGGAGGTTTCACCCTCGTGTCGATTTAAAGGCGATTCACAGCTGCTCTGCATTTGCGTGATGGAAACCCCCTCCTCATTCTACTTCCTGTTTCGGCTACTCACAAACACTCCTCGTTAAAAACCGAACTAGACTGCGTGTCGGAGCTAGAGCGGATTCCGTTAGCATGCACAATAAATACATTTAAAAAAGGGGACGTTCCTGGTGAGACGCGTCCGTCGCTCGACGGAAAAGTCCGGGCAAAAATTTAACGCGAAAAAAAAAACCCTCCATATATCCCCTTTTACCTCGACTTTACCTCACGGAATAATTCAGGTTAATTCCCGCGAATGATACGTCGAATGATAAATCCCTAAAGTTATTGAATGAACTCATTTCTATTTCCAGTCGTGGAATGTCTGAGCACTGTGGTTTGATTTTCTGTTGCCGTGACGATGAGGCACCTGTCCCTAGAACCTCCATAGAAAGGAAAGGGAAAATTCTGAAGGTTGTGCACATCCTCTGTCCGCAGATCTCTGCGTAAATGTGAGAAAGCGCCCCGTCTCTCACGTAACGGTTAAACCAGTACATTTTTAAACCGGTCGGACCGCCGGTGTTTAAGTTCATAGGCTTCATTATGTTCATATTTAATATGCTCTAAGTACTTTTGTGGGACTTCGCTGCAATAACAATTACGTTATAGCAGCTATAAACAGCCTGTCCCTCACCAGCTTCTCTTTATCCTCTCTCTCTCTCTCTATCACACACTCTTTAATAAGTTAATAATACAAAAAAAAAGTGTGGTTTGTCGTTGACGCTCATGGCCCACAGCGAACAGCTAATATCATTTACCACGGTTGCCAGGTTTCAGAAAAATGTCCAGTCTGGCTACACCTACACCTAAAAATCCACACAAAAGACCTTTTGGGAATTGGAAAAATGTGGACGTGTTTTTCTTCTTTTTCTCAGTCTTTGTTTGGGAGGTCACTGATCTACAGATATTATACTACACTCTGTAATCCCCCTTCCTCTCTCCCAATCTTGGCAATATATCGTACAAAAACTCTCTGCACTTAAATACGTGTAATGCAGATTTTCTCCCTTAAAACAAAATCTGGTTCTCGGGGTATTTTTACAACCTATTGACCCAATCTGGCAACCCTGACATTTCCCTCTGCTCCTCCTCCTCCAGTGGAAAGCGAGCATGGGGCAGCGTGACTCTTGCCCCTATTTCTCTCCATTAGCGCTTGTTGCAGTTCCCATATTTGACCACTAGGTGCATTAACAACTCTGAGGAGGTAAATGAGTGCGCTACAGCACGATGAGTAAACCGACACAACAGCGGCTTATCCGGTGCCTGCGAAATTCTCAACAGCGCTGGTCACTCAGAAGAGGTCTTCAGCACCAGCTTCTCCTGAAGATGTCTGAAACGGTCGCGTTCCAGCTTTATCTCTGACTGTTGCGAAGAATAGACACTGGAGACTCCTTCCATAAATGTTTCATGAGCTGAACAATACAAGAGCACTCGTACTGTACAACGCTGTGATTTACAGCTGCAATATTTTATAGGAAGTTAATCAACACCTTCTGACCAATCAGAATCCAGCAGCTCCATGAGATGAGCTTCTCACAGGGGTGGAGAGAGAGAGAGAGAGAGAGAGAGAGAGAGAGAGAGAGAAAACAACCCACAATGGTTTGGTCTGGAGCATGCCAATCTGGCAACCAGGCGCGCGAACTCCCCCTACTTCCTCCTCCTCCTCCTCCTCGTTTAGAAACGGCTCGCGCATCATCTAACGTGGCAGTCTCCAAGACAACGTTCAGACGGAACTCTTATCGCGGTGGTGACGTAAAAAAAAATACTAAAACAGAAAATAGAAACGAAAAGGGATGGTCTCGTGCACGAGTCGGAGCTGGAAAAGATCTGAATCGGGTTTATTTGTTGTTGTTGTTGTTGTTGCGCTTGCGCGCGCGTTGGTTTACGGATGAACTTGTGGAGAACGTTACCGCGACTCGGAGGAGGACAGAAGGACAGGAGGACCGAGGGGACGCGGGATGCGTGTTAATACAGAGGATGCACGCTTTCGGAGGAAATCCTTGAAGCGCGTGCCATGCGAGTGTCTCGCGTCGTTTTTGCGCCGCGCGCGCTTTGGAGATGCGATTCTGGAGAGAAAGAGAAAGAAGGAGAGAGAGAGAGAGACACGACCTGTTCTCTGGAAAGCCTTTTCTTCACGTGCACCACCGATGTGAATTAGCATGAAGAAGGAGGGAACGCGCGCGTGCACGATGGCTGAATAAATAATAAATAATAATAATAATACATGCATAAATAAAGCGCAGAGAAGAGAAGGTGAGCTCCCCACGGCATCAAACTTTCTGAAGTATGCTCTTTAAAAATAAAAAAAAATGAAACAGAAAGAGGTTCAGTTCTTAAAATCAGGGGTCTTCAGGTTCTTGAGAGAACCTTCTATCACAGGGGTTCCCTTCTTATGCGCTCCCCTCTGAGGAACCCGTGTTTTCTAATTGCGTTCAGCAGGAATGTCATCCTCCGAGTGTGACACTCAAACCTCAGGATATCTTCTCCTAATATTAGCAGTCTTTGTTCTTCTTACAAATAAATACAAAAAAAGAGAGAAAAGACGTACAGTTGCATTGTTGGTAAAAATAAATAAATAAATAAATAAATAAATTATAATCAGTTTTTTAGCTTGTTTTAATTCAGCATTTATAATTCATTTAAATGTTGAAGAAAATAATATTATTTAAAAAAAAAGAAAGAAAACAAAATCCTACGTCCAGTTGATGATCATTTATTGATTTATTTGCTTGATGATGATTTATTCGGCCAAAATTTGAGGCGGGGGAATAAAAGCAAGTGCATTATGGAAACAAATAATAAATATGACCTCGTATAAGATTTCTTTAAATTGAGAATTAAATATTAAATGCGTATAAACCTGACGCAATTAACCTGCTGATGAAATTTGCACAAAGATTTGCACCCAACCCCCAACCCCCCCACCCCCCCACCCCGTCTTCTCAGTTTACTCCTCAGTCTACAAAGAGTTCATCAACTTTTATTTGTTAATTTTAAACAATAGCATTCAGCATTCAGTCAGTGGTCTGGTGTGGAGGTGTGGAGGTGTTCCAGTGAGACACTCACAGAACCATTAACGCTTAGGATCTGATCGATTTCCTCATAAATAATAAAGTACTTCATTCGCGTTCCGTCTGGAAAATCCCTCCTAAAGATCTTCCTCGAGATCTGAAGTCGCACACTCTTTTTAAAAAAGATTAATAATTGGATCCGACATTCACGAGCAGCGCTGGAGACGTTCCAGAGCTTGGAGGAGATCGTCGTGTGCGCTGGTGAAGAAGGAAAAGGGTTTTTTTCCCCCCCGTTAAAGCAGTACCGCGGGCGTCGAGGTTGTGTCATCGTTAGTGACGCTGCATGACGTGTGTTTTCGGCGCTCTCGGAGCTCCCGACTGGAACTAATCCGGAATAATCCGAAGCTCTCAGACTGACACACCGTTCAGAGCAGATCATCCTCCAGCTGAAGCACTGATTCATTTTTAAAATGAGCCACAGTTAACCCGGAGAGTGTGAACATCTACGTCTCAGCGTGTCTTCACCGAGAGCGTTTAGAACCAGTTCCCTTCCACTAATCCCCGTGCTGTAGAGCTCGACGTCGGGCTTCAGATCGCCGAGTGTTAGAAACCACAAAGAAAGCGTCGTTTCTTTGTGAAAGCTTGTGAGAGTTCGAGTTTGTAGGAAATTCAGTTCACGGTCTTGATTAGAAATCGTTTTTTTTCACGTTCATCTCGTCTGAAGTCGCTCGTCCCCGTGAGAATGCACGCCAAACGCTTAACCGCTCGCTATCGGTGTTTACACTCGTAAATCCTCTGGTAAATCAGCCGAGCCGGGATTTTACACAACGTCGAACTTCGCTGGAAATGGAGTTTTGAGATCAGAAGCTCTTGCTCATTCTGTTTACAGGAGCTAAGTGTCCTGTTACGCTCCACTGTAACGCTGCTAACAATAGCCATAACAAATATAGCGGCAAGCTCGGGAATGCTGGCTCGACCTGCGCCGAGGAATCGGAGGGAAAAAGGAATTCTGTTTCTAGGACTCGCGGTTCAGAAGTTATTAACATGAACGTGAGTGCAAATTTGGACAGTTGGTGGCGCTAGAGGGGTTGAGTTAGAGACTCCAAGTGCGTGCTTGTTCATGTTTGGATGCGCTTTGTGTCGGTGGATTTATAGACACTGTACAGGCCAGCTGGGATCTCGTGGGCGGAGCTTCGTAAACATGGGTGGGAATGGTTCAGATGTCGAATCAGAGACCTGATCTTTTCCAAACAAGTATCCGAGCACTTCTCACAAAACTGTAAATATTTACTTCTGGTAACGGAGCAGCGTTTTCAGAGCCGCGGTTCTTCAGAGCACCAAAGAGCTGAACGTAAAACTCCAGACAGGTTCTAGAGACGAAGGAGGAAACGATGAGCGAGCACCAAAACGATCTGGAGTTTGGAGCATTCAGAAAAGCTTGCTACTTGGAACCGTTGCTGATGAGGAAACGCTGTTCCACGCAGAACTTCCAGAGATCCGGCGTGACCCCCCCCCCCCCCATTCGCCCCCCCATTCGCCCCCTCCCTCTCTTCATCTCCACCCTGCTGCTGTGTGATGAGGTTTTCATGGAGTCAACATCAAAAGCGTAGAAGCGCCCACTCTCTTTCCCACTCTGAGTGTGTGTGAGTGTGTGTGTGTGTGTGTGTGTGTGTGTGTGTGTGTGTGTGTGTGTGATGGAGAACGGGAGCAAGCCAGCTTGTGATCTCTGGCGTGTGGGTGGAAGTTGTGGTGAGTTCTGAGATCCATTTGTTTGTGTTGAATCCACCGACACGCTGTCCGTCTGGTGAGAGACGCCCAAAAACAAAAAATTACGGAAACCCAGACTCGTTGCAACCAGTTTATTATTATTATTATTATTATTATTATTATTATTATTGTTATTATTTATTACTACTAATTACATTTTATTGCTCATTAACTATCATTAAGCGGTTCAGCCTAGTATCTCAGAATATTCCAGAGTGCCTTAGGTCCATCCATGCCCTTCGTAGTGTGTGTGTGTGTGTGTGTGTGTGTGTGTGTGTGTGTGTGTGTGTGTGTGTGTGTGTGCGTGTGTGTGTGAATCTTCTTCCCACTGCTCAGTCACCCTTAAAAGTAGATTTTGTGCACACAAAGTCTGTAAGCAGAAATGCGATTATGCATTAAGCGGTCCGCCTCGGGAAAGAACGCCTGTCAGCATGTCAGGATCAGGGATTCTGCTTCATCTCTCTCTCTCTCACACACACACACACACACACACACACACACACACTGCTTGGGGATCTTGAAGACATGCAACAAGTCATCTGCTTATCGAAGTTCTACCGAATTCGAAAAAGGCCCGATGTTTGCATCGGTATAAATTCTTGCTAAAAGCACGAGTTCCATAAAGCCCGGGCGTCTTTGTTGCTGCTAAATGGGTTAATGAAACGCAGCTGGTCCTGCTTTAGATTAGCTTATGTAGTCAAAACAGAAAAACATTTTGCCGTGCCAGCTGCTGACTATAAAGTAAACCTGTATTGTGATGTCTGGCACGGCGCGTTGGCATTGTTGTCCCGGTGAATAATCACGCGTCGGCGTTCCAGAGTCTGAAACCAAACCGTCTGTCATGCACAAAAGGATGACATTGGGGGGGGGGGAGGGGGAGGGGGGGGACCCAACGCGAAAAGAAAAAAAACTTCTCCAGGCTGGCTCTTGTTGCCTAGGCAACGCATAAGCATTCCGTCGAAGTCGTTCCCGGATCCCCCGCTAATTTTGCAGCTAACGAACTCGAGAATCGATACAGACAGCAGAACGCGCTCCACTGAAAACCTTCCTCGATCCAGGAGACGAGTGCGGGGGAGCGAACGCGACAGAGACGGAGACTGAGCGAGGCGAGGAGGGACAGATGACGCAGGATAAATAAAAGTTCAGTCAGCAGTGCGAGGTCAACAATCTGTTAGGACGTAAAGGTTTGCAGACACGGACGCATCTCGTTTGTCCCCGGCGACGTGTGCGCGAGGAACCTTCAGATTAATCACACGGCTGCTCAGTCTGCTCGAGAGGCGACGAGCGTAGTGTCGAAATTCTCAGACAAACGTAGCAACACTGTCGAAGAGTTCATCCCGACTCCCACCAGTGACGAGCGTGGCTGCAGTCTGAGCCTTCATTCACACTAGCCAGAGACAAGGCTCTCGTCATCTGTCTCCTGTCTGTAAATCTGTATTCGTCTCTAGTTCAGACGCTAAACACTAGCAGCTGTATACAGCTTCATTTACAGACCTATTGAAGATCAGGGGCGGGCAATAGGACAAAATATATCGTATCACGATACTCAACGCCGAATCAGTTGCTTCGAATCGGAGCGATCTAACCGCCGTGTGTTGTGACGATTTGTCACGTTGTTATATTGTCATATCGCCCAGACGTAATCGAGGAAATGAAGAAAAGTTCACAGAGCATGCTTTATATCCCAATCTTCCAGTGTTGAAAATAACGATGGTTCAATGAAAACAATTCCCCTCCAACTCTCCAAAGAATGAGCTAAGCTTGACTTCAAATTCATGCAGAAATATGTATATTTGATTCCACATGATCCCTTTCACCATCTGTACATGACGAGCAGCGCGTTGCGGATCTTTCCTCAACTGGGAAGTCGATTAAACGCGACGATGTTTGGTTTAACGGTAGGATAAAGATATATTTGGAATATTTCAATATTTCAGATCTCCTTCGTTGGGCTTGGTGTGCTCGGCTGTTCCGTTCACGTCACCAGGCTTTTTGCCATTTCCTGTTCATAACCGGTTGCTATATTTGTAGAATCACAAACAGAGCTCCGGAAATAATGGCCTGCGTTATAAATGTGTGTGTTTGTGCTGTTTCCTGCTGCTTTAATGCACCGTCTAATTAAGCCGTAACACCACTGAGTTTTTCTGTGTCAAGCACAACAAAAAAATGCACAATTTTTCATGAATGTAGTTTTTGTTGTCTTGGTTTAATCAGCGGGTTTAATTCACAGCACAGCTGGCGTAATTCCTGCCAAGATGTAGGTGGTTGAGTCTATCTGCTAAACCCCTTTCCTAAAGGTTAATGCATCCGCTACGCCTACACCAATACTGTATAAACAAAGACTAAAGAGGCGCCTGCGAGCGAGGATACAGCATCTCACTCATCTCAATGTATGCTCTTTGTTTGTTTGTTTTTCCAGGCCTGTGTGTTGTCGTAGCGATGATTGCGACTGGGGGCGTGATCACGGGCCTTGCAGCCCTGAAGAGGCAGGACTCGGCTCGCTCCCAGCATCACCTGCCCGTCCAGTCGCCCGTCCCTCCTCCCGAGAAGAAACGTCTGAAAAGAAAACCTCGCACGGACATCGTCGTGGTACGTGGGAAAATCCGCCTGTATTCCGCGTCTGGTTTCTTTTTAGTCCTCGGAGTCCTGATTTTGATGGTTGGCATTGCCATGGCTGTGCTGGGGTACTGGCCTCACAAGGACCACCAAAGGACACCCGAGAACAAACACTCGGGGAACGTCACACAGGCGGCGGCGGCGGCGCAGGAGCAGGCAGGAAAGGTGGCGCAGTTCTTCGAGCAGCACTTGCACTCGGAGAAAATGAAGATGCTCGGACCGTTCACGATGGGCATCGGGATATTCATCTTCATCTGCGCGAACGCCATCTTGCACGAGAACAGGGACCGAGAAACGAAGGTCATCCACATGAGGGACATTTACTCGACTGTCATAGACATCCACAGCCTGAGAGTGCGAGAGCAGAAGTGTATGAACGGGGCCTACGCGGGTCCTTATGCTGACCACGAGATCCGCTCTTTTGTTCAGGACGGTCAGTACACCTCGCGGCTAGCCGCTAACACACTGCTGACGTTCTCCGGATTGGGTGGCGACTTGCGACTGTCCCGCCGCACGAGCTCGGCTGAAGACGAGGAAGGTGTGACGATCGAAGGAGGCTCAAGCTTGTTGTCGCCTGGATATAGGGAACGTTCCGGATCGATATTCGGGTTCCAACCGGAAGGGATGCGTCGCTGGGAAGACAAACGTAACAATCTGAAGAAATGCCAGACACGCTCCATCGTGTCGTCCTCCATTAGCGCCTTCACTCTTCCTGTCATCAAACTCAACAACTGCGTGATCGACGAGCCTGACATCGACAGCATAACCGAGGACTCCGAGCAGCAACGAGACAGATCAAGACCTTCGTCCATGGAGTCCTTAACCGTACCTATTCCGGATATCTCGAAAGCCTTCAAGCCTCCCGGCACGACGTTGCTCCGGAGTAACTCTGCTACGGAATCCCCCGCGTTTGCATCCGCATCCGCTTCACCATGCTCCCTGTCCCCTGGATCCACCAGTGGCCGATTCCTGTCCCCCGGAGCAGCCCGGAAAGACTTCGGCTCGAACAATTCTCTCCACATGTTCTCGGCTCACTCCAAGTCTCTGGACCTGGAACGCGGTCCCACCATGCTGACCGTACAACCAGAGCAGCGCAAGCATCCCAGCTGGCCCAGGCTGGATCGCAGCAACAGCAAAGGCTACACCAAACTGGAGAATAAAGAAGACCCGATGGACAGGCTGCTGGTGCCCCCAGTGGCTGTTAAACGGGATTACACCAAAAAAGAGAAACTGCTCATGATCTCAAGGTCACACAACAATCTGAGTTTCGAGCACGACGAGTTTCTGAGCAGCACTCTGAAACGAGGGACGTCCGAGACCAGATTTTAAGGGACGTATCGTGCACACGTCACATCCTCGTCCCTCTGCAATAGATATAATGACCTTCTGTCGTTTTGCCATTGTTGAAGTGGTTGTGAATTTCAGAAACACTAGTCCCATGGACTGCAAGCTCAGGTGGATATTCTGACAGACCGAGCGTTTCTAAAAACAAAGCGTGAGGATTTTTAACCCCGGACACAAAAACTCACCGGTTGAACCACTGTAAATAGACTGCGGTGTAATAGCTGTGTCGCTTGTTCAGTTTGTTAAATGCATTTTCGTACCGTTTCTGTATTTGATAACCGTTGATACAGGACCTGTTGTGTAGCGAGTGTGTGCATTGTTGTACCAGAGAAGGATAATTATTTTGCTATGAGGTTTTAAATAATTTATTCAAAAAGAAGAAGAACAACAACAAAAACCACACACACACACACACACACACACACACACACACACACACGGCTATTTTTGAACAAGAGTCTTCAATGTATTATTTATCTGTTTCTCAGAATAAAAGTAAACCTTTCACACAACACGGGGTTTTATATGTTGTGCGGTCGATGCCGACATAAAAGCACTTCACATCTCGCCTGGAGACTTCCAGAAAATGCCGTGCGTCAAAAACTGGTGTTCTTCACCATGTGTACAGCTTCATCAAAGCTAATCAGAAGATCGTTAGTTCACACGTTTTCAGTAAGGAGGTGGTTTGTTTGACATTTATGGAAGGAGTCTCCAGCGTCAACATAACTAACTTGTTTCATGGACGTTCCGCAACGAGAAATGTAACCACAAACGGATAAAAAGACGTACTATTGGGAGATAATTAACATCAGCGTGGTAGCAGAAATGCCGCTTCATCACGCCACCTCCTCGCTGATTATTTTCCCGTTACAGAATGACACCAAGTGTTTTATTCCTTACATACCACCAGCACCGGCCATCTTAACCAGCTTTCATAATGGGGCATTGAGCTAGAAATTCAGAACAAGTAGGTTATCATGTACTTATTGTTATTATTATTATTATTATTATTATTATTTTAAATATGTAAGGCCACATTAAGAAATCATTAATAATTAGATGTGTAACATATGCACTGATTTCTATTCTAACTACTGACGGCTTAGCGTTCGCTATTAGCAGGAATAACGTGCTAATCCTGGCTCTTGGGTTGACGTTAATAGTGTATAGTACAGCGGTAAACACTTCTTCATCTCTTACTAACAAAGCCCAGATGTGAAATAGCTACTACATTTGTTCTTGATTAGATTTAGTTCCTGGGTTTCTAGGAAACGTTTATTGGGCGATTAGTCTTAGCGTAGATGTCAAAACACCAGTCAGTCAGAGTTTATTGGTTGTAAGTTGTTTAGTAAATCATTGCCTTATAAGTGAGTAAAGGCTAACACAATCCTCCCTCGCCCCGTCTCTCCGTCTCTCTGTCTCTCGAGTCCTGCGACACAGCTGAGAAAACATTCCGCCTCTTGGCAAGATAGTGAACAGCTTTCCCGTGTTTATCGCCTTCGTCCGCTCGTGGACCGACACGATCGCTGCCCACTCCCGTCCCGAGACTTTCGCCGTTTACAGACGGACGACCAATCAGAAAACACCACACGTCGTGGCGTCTCCGGGAATAACAGAATGCTCGGTACACTAACACACCAGGACAGAAAGAGCCTGAAGATCCAAAAATCATGCCGCTGTCTCATCTCTTGATTAGAAAGAATTATACACGGGCTGTGTGAATAAAAAAGCTTGATATTACGCTCCGGCGACGTAAAGTGCATTTTAAATAACTCAAGCTGCTCTAAAATGTAGTATTTGTCCATCTCGTGCTGATATTAAAGCAGTAGCGCCGGTGCCACCGTGCCCGGGGTGTAAACCGAAGAGTCTGGATTATATCTCCAGCCCCAGGTCGCTGTATTAACACGGACTCTTCGGTCAGCATCTGTAAATTGCTTTGGGCGACGAGGTTCATCCTCAGCTGCTGCACAAAATAATAACAATAATAATAATAATAATAATAATAATATAACAATCCCTGCAGAAAATTTCACTCCGTTTACCCAACATATCTAATCTCTTAGTCGAGAGAGTCCCTGTGATGCCCAGTTCCTGAGTTTTATGCTCAATAAAGTAAATACTAACAAAGTCTCCGCTAACAGAATACGCTACTTCTTAGATAGCGCTGTGCTGAAAGACGTTTATATAATTCTACTGCATCCCACTTTATAAATCACACAGGGTTCAAAGGGTTAGTAAGACTCCGTCCGCAGCAGTGAAACGCCATGTTTAACGTATCATGACTCACAATTAGAACAACGGCAACCTATTATAATTAATATACCCAAGACTGTGCTTCTGGAGAGAGTTTATGTCCTGTTTGCCGAGAGAACTCATGAATGCCGAGTCTGATCGCGGTTCTAGAGCTCCACTGGTCTCGAAACCTAATGAAATATTACCTTAACGAACCTTCCAAATATGGAAGTCGGATAATCTCGTTTTGAGGAAATGAACAGTCTGGAGTTCTGTCCAACGTGAAGGATTTTGAGGTTTCTTGAAGAATCTTTTACACAGTAACACAGTATCTTGCCCATGTTCTTGTCCATGTTCTTGTCCATGTTCATGTTCTTGTCCATGTTCATGTTCTTGTCCATGTTCTTGTCCATGTTCTTGTTCTTGTCCATGTTCTTGTCCATGTCCATGTTCATGTTCTTGTCCATGTTCTTGTCCATGTTCATGTCCATGTTCATGTTCTTGCCCATGTTCTTGTCCATGTTCTTGTCCATGTTCATGTTCTTGCCCATGTTCTTGTCCATGTTCATGTTCTTGTCCATGTTCTTGTTCTTGTCCATGTTCTTGTCCATGTCCATGTTCATGTTCTTGTCCATGTTCTTGTCCATGTCCATGTTCATGTTCTTGTCCATGTTCTTGTCCATGTTCTTGTCCATGTTCTTGTCCATGTTCATGTCCCTGTTCATGTTCTTGTCCATGTCCATGTTCATGTTCTTGTCCATGTTCTTGTTCATGTTCTTGTCCATGTTCTTGTCCATGTTCTTGTCCATGTCCATGTTCTTGTCCATGTTCTTGTTCATGTTCTTGTCCATGTTCATGTTCTTGTCCATGTTCATGTTCTTGTCCATGTTCTTGTCCAGGTTCATGTCCATGTTCATGTTCTTGTCCATGTTCTTGTCCATGTTCATGTCCATGTTCTTTTTCTTGTCCATGTTCTTGTCCATGTTCTTGTCCATGTCCATGTTCATGTTCTTGTCCATGTTCTTGTCCATGTTCTTGTCCATGTTCATGTTCTTGTCCATGTTCTTGTCCATGTTCATGTTCTTGTCCATGTTCATGTTCTTGTCCATGTTCATGTTCTTGTCCATGTTCTTGTCCATGTTCATGTTCTTGTCCATGTTCATGTTCTTGTCCATGTTCTTGTCGATGTTCTTGTCCATGTTCTTGTCCATGTTCATGTTCTTGTCCATGATGCTGGATTTTTCCTCAAAAAGTTTGTGGATACCTGGCCACCACACGCCAATGAAATAATGAATGAATAAATAATAATGGTTTGGCTTTGTTTTACTCTATTTTGGGTCGTTTTTAATTTTGCCCCAGTCTTTTTACACGTTTTTTTTTATCCTCCTTGTTTCATTCGTTTTGTTCTATGAAGTGATCCAGATGCTTGCGGTTTTATTTCACCGTCGCTCGTCCACCGCCGGAGCACCAGAAGCTCACCATGGCAACAGCAGGACTCCTGCCACTCACCTACCTGACGTCAAAGACAGTGCTCTGTTGGACGCCGGCTCTAAAGGACATCACGAGAGGAAACCAGGTAGGAACAAGACGAGGACAAACCCCGAAGTGCGTCAACAACAAAAGAATAAGGAAAAGAATAATTCACAAAGTATGGTTAACTAGCGTCCGTGATAATGGCACAAGGACATGAAGGACATGACTGTACTAAAAATAAAATTATATATATATATATATCTATTAAATGTTTAATTAATAATTTTCTTCTACTTCACAATTTGGGCATCCTGGTTGTACTTACAAACTCCCGTTTTTGAAACTCGAGCGATGTGGCTGAGGTTGAGGAAGTGTCGAATTCCAGTTTAGACCACGCCCACCCGCTTCTGGTTTAAATCTCAATCCCGACATGCTGAGCGGACGCAGATAGGCTACAGATGCGGGTCTTGGCGTTGCGTTACTGTACACCCGTAAGGTCTATGCTCGAGCGCTCGCGTCTGAAGCGTGAAGAGCTCCCCTTCTGCTAAAACGGCTGACGGGGAAATGACTCGTTCAATAAATAAAGCTTTCAGTTTGCGGAAGTGACGACAATCGATCGGCTCGTTTGTCCGTTTTCTCGTTTGTGGAAATTCGTCTCTGTTCGTTTCCTCGTATGGAGCTCGCACCCCACCCCCTCAGAGAACCGATTCAGCTCAGAACAAGGGTTGATAACTAGCCAAAGCGTTTAGTCAGCTGTCAGAGCACACGGCTCTCCAGGGACGTGGACATTGATAGTCTTGCTTTAATTACTTCAGTCTACTGTACGCGAGAGCATCCAGGGTGTCTGAACGTGCTCGGGCTGATCCACGCTACGGCGCCGTTTTTAATTCTGACCTCAGCTAATCAAGGCCTTTTAGATACGCTGAATAGCAGCTTCTGCTAAATTATCTTCTTGTTTTTAAACTGGCACCAAGTCTTTTTTTAAAAATAGTTAACAGTGTTAATTGTCACTTATACCGCCGCGATGTTGAATTCTGGGTTCTGATTGGTCAGAAGGTGTTGATTCATTTTCTAGAACAGCAGCTCGTTCTGGTGCGTGAGCGCATCTTCAGGACAGAGGAGTTTACGCTTCTTTGCGGTTTCTCGGTAACACGTTTGGGGTTTTATTAAAATTATTATTATTATTATCTTTAAGAGAAAGTAAGGAAACGGATGTTTATAGCCGCTCTGCTGACTCGGACATGGACGTTCTACGGCAAGAAATGGAACTATAAATGAATGAGAGTTATGACGTGACGATGTTGTGATGTTCTTTCATTTGTAAACAAACTGTCATCATTAGCTAATTGTTGTGGCGTCACAGGAATAAAACTCTTTGCAGTGCAAAAATAATGAACACTGGGGTGGAAACAGTAACTCAGCTTGATTATTATTATTATTATTATTATTATTATTATTATTATTATTATTTAAAAGTTTTATGTCATGTTTGTACAGAGTTATCATTCCTGTTCTCCGTGACGGGAAGAAAACCATTTTTTTGGACTAAATTGTTCCCAAAGGTGTCATTAATGACCCTGAAACGTGCCGAAGTGCTCCTGAGGGGCCGATTATGAATCCTAATCATGTTCCCTGTACAGTTTTATTCCTCTGGATAAAGGTCTGAAGGACGATACAACCTTCAAGGTGGGTTATACTCAAGGGTTCTATCCTGGGGACAGCTCCTCGTCAGCAG
>NC_030417.2:1109431-1111931 GCF_001660625.3 Ictalurus punctatus
GTTTAGCAGCCATGTTTATAGAACATCTTTGCCTGCAGAGAAACAGTATCTACCTAAAGTTATTGTTCTAGACGCGGTCCTACAATGTCTATAGCACTACCACTAATTACCGTAGAGTCCACCAGAGTCATAGTCCTAAAAGTGGTTCTAGAATGCTGAGGCTGGTGAGAGATGATGGCACCAATTATGAAGCCTACGGAGAAATGGTACTGGCAATTGTCATAAAAATGGTTCTAGAATGTCAGCAGCTCCAGAGGAACAGTGCTTAGAAGCATGGTATTGAAAGCAGATCTAGAATGTTGAAGCATCCAGGACAGCGCTATCTACACGCGTTCTGAAATCAGTTCTAGGTTTACACCTAGAACACCTCCAGTTATTGTCCGGAAACAATATCGGATCCACAGTGTTGGAACTGGTGTTTTAGGACTATGGCTCTAGGTAGTGACGTAAAATCAGTTCTAGAATGGTGATGCCTCCACAGAAATAATCTTTACAGTCATGGTCCTAAAAGTGGTTCTAGAATGCTGATACCTCTATAGCAAAAGTAATTTTATCTTCATCGTGCTAAACGTTTTACTAGAACATCAACGTCTCCAGAGGAACAATAGCTATAGCTGTAGTCCTAAACAATGGTTCTAGAACGTCAACGTCTCCAGAGGAACAATAACTATAGCTGTAGTCCTAAAACAATGGTTCTAGAACGTCAACGTCTCCAGAGGAACAATAGCTATAGCTGTAGTCCTAAACAATGGTTCTAGAACGTCTCCAGAGGAACAATAGCTATAGCTGTAGTCCTAAAACAATGGTTCTAGAACATCAACGTCTCCAGAGGAACAATAGCTATAGCTGTAGTCCTAAACAATGGTTCTAGAACGTCAACGTCTCCAGAGGAACAATAACTATAGCTGTAGTCCTAAAACAATGGTTCTAGAACGTCAACGTCTCCAGAGGAACAATAGCTATAGCTGTAGTCCTAAACAATGGTTCTAGAAGGTCTCCAGCGGAACTGAAACTTCAGCTTCACCTAGAATTAAGTTCTGAGTCATTCTCGCTATGATGTGCTTCAGAGTCTAAATGGATTTTCATTATGCGTGTGATTCTCTGTACAGGTTAGAGTGAGAGGAGAAGGTACAAATTGTTCAGGAACATTCATTCTAACCTCGTAATAGTTCCCTTTTCATAAATCAGTCTCCTCTCAGGCTGACGTGCCGGTGGGACGCTGTAGACAATGGTACAGGAAGAGAAGTGAAAAATTCGCCGTAATGTTTTCTCCTGAAGAAGGAGAGTGACGTAGCTGCTCTGTTTCCCGTTTGTTCTTTCGATCACCATCATTTATTTCTCTCGAGCGGGTTTGAGAAGGGCAAAGAGCTCAGCGGGGGGCCTGCATTTATTCTTCAAGCTGAAAAGCTCCAAATGGCCAATTTGCGACACGCGCAGTTGCAGACAGATGTCAGCTAACGGCTCGCCACCTGTGCACTGCACAGGGAAATAAATAAATAAATACAGAAATAAATATTTTATCGTATTCTTACATTTTAAACCACTCAAATCTTTATAAACAATTCAAGCATGTTTTTTAAATGTATTATTCATTTGAATGCACTGTTCAACGTGTATGTATAACTAAAGAAAGATCGGAAAAGATTACCGAGTTCGTATTATGACATCATACAACCCAAGAGCCTATCATCTTCCAATATGCAAATGAAGTCCATGAAACATTACAGGAGAGTGTATACGTATAAAACCTTCATACGGTTGCGAATTCGTTCAGTTCAATTCAATTCAATCGAATTTTATTTATATAATTCGACCGCTTTTATATAGAAGTTTGGCCTTGACGTATGTAGTGCCGCTCATACACGGAACTTCCCGTCAGACCAATGCTAATATCTGCGTAGCTAAGAACAAAGGTTTTTAGCTAGGTATCTTTCTTAACTAGCGTCCGGTTACGTATGCATTCATGTAGCGAAACTGCGTGTAAACGTTTTTCACTAAATCAAACTAAAATTACTAAACGTGTTCATGGGACATTTACGTTAAGCCCCGCCCACAACATGGTCAAGCTCACAGAGATCTGAAAGCAACAAAAGGGTGACTAAATGCTGAAAGAGCTTCCAATAAAGCAGCTCAGCCATCGCAGCGTGTCGGCTACCGTCGACACTCACTAACTCCTCCTCCTTTACTAGAGCGCCGTTACTTTTTTCCCTGGTCTTACTCGTGTCATTTTTCGTATTTGTCTATTATATGGAGTGACAAAACCTTCCTTAAATCGGTGTGTGGTTGGCATAAAGAAACGATTTACAGGTGAACACGTAAACCGTATATAAGATTATATATGCGTACGATGCGACACGTTTTTCCCGCGTCAGCTTCGTTTTCATGAGCATGAAACGCTCCCGTGCGCACGATTCACGAATGCACTCGTTTGGTTGATAGCTGATTCTTTTCTCATTTGCATGTGGAACATGTGTTTTTGCGATTCAGACGTATTAAGTCG
>NC_030417.2:1121931-1151931 GCF_001660625.3 Ictalurus punctatus
ATCTACTCATCCAACCATACATCTACTCATACATCCATCTACTCATACATACATCCATCTACTCATCCAACCATACAGCTACGCATCCATCTACTCATCCAACCATCTACTCATCCATCTACTCATCCATCCATCCATCTACTCATACATCCATCTACTCATCCAACCATACATCTACTCATACATCCATCCATCTACTCATCCATCCATCTACTCATCCATCCATCCATCTACTCATCCATCCATCTACTCATCCATCCATACATCTACTCATACATCCATCTACTCATCCATCCATCCATCTACTCATCCAACCATACATCTACTCATACATCCATCTACTCATCCATCCATACATCTACTCATACATCCATCTACTCATCCAACCATACATCTACTCATACATCTATCTACTCATCCATCCATACATCTACTCATACATCCATCTACTCATACATCCATCTACTCATCCAACCATACATCTACTCATACATCCATCTACTCATCCATCCATCCATCTACTCATCCAACCATACATCTACTCATACATCCATCTACTCATCCATCCATACATCTACTCATACATCCATCTACTCATACATCCATCTACTCATCCAACCATACATCTACTCATACATCCATCTACTCATCCATCCATCCATCTACTCATCCATCCATCTACTCATCCATCCATCCATCTACTCATCCATCCATCCATCTACTCATCCAACCATACATCTACTCATCCATCCATCCATCTACTCATCCATCCATCTACTCATCCAACCATCTACTCATCCAACCATACATCTACTCATCCATCCATCTACTCATACATCCATCCATCTACTCATCCATCCATCTACTCATACATCCATCCATCTACTCATCCATCCATCTACTCATACATCCATACATCTACTCATCCATCCATCCATCTACTCATCCATTCAACCATCTACTCATCCATCCATCTACTCATCCATCCATACATCTACTCATCCATCCATCTACTCATACATCCATCCATCTACTCATCCATCCATCTACTCATACATCCATACATCTACTCATCCATCCATCTACTCATACATCCATCCATCTACTCATCCATCCATCTACTCATCCATCCATCTACTCATCCATCCATACATCTACTCATCCAACCATACATCTACTCATCCAACCATACATCTACTCATCCATTCAACCATCTACTCATCCATCCATCTACTCATCCATCCATCTACTCATCCATCCATCTACTCATACATCCATCTACTCATCCATCCATCCATCTACTCATCCATCCATCTACTCATCCAACCATACATCTACTCATCCATCCATCCATCTACTCATCCATCCATCTACTCATCCATCCATCTACTCATACATCCATCTACTCATCCATCCATACATCTACTCATACAACCATCTACTCATCCAACCATACATCTACTCATCCATCCATCCATCTACTCATCCATTCAACCATCTACTCATCCATCCATCTACTCATACAACCATCTACTCATCCAACCATCTACTCATACATCCATCTACTCATCCATCCATCCATCTACTCATCCATCCATCTACTCATCCATCCATCCATCTACTCATCCATCCATCCAGTCATCTACACATCCATCTACTCAGCCATCCCTTCATCTACTCATCTATCCATCTCCTCCATTCATCCATTTATGTATCTACTCATACATCCACCCATTCCGTCCCTCCATCTATCCTTTCATCCTACCCGATCCATCTACTCATCCATCTACTATCTATTTTCTATGTCTTCACATTCATCTCCCCCTCCATCTCTTTCCATTTATACTTTCATCATGTTGGTTTCTTTGGTTTCGCACTAGCGCTACAAGGCTAATTTAGCAGTAGCTGAATGCAGTAAGGTTAAAGAGGCGGCCATCTTGGGCAGGGTTTGGTATAACTCCGCCCCTAGGCTCCGCCTGCCAAAGTTTAAAGGTGGAATTATAGCAAAAAGCTGGAAGTGATGTGAACGATGAACAAAAGATTCACATTAAACTTAATTAGGCATAATTGCTTTCATTTAACAAACTTTATTTAAACATATGAAAGAAAGATTTGCTTTTCATTTTATTTACGTCAATTATTTTATTTTTTTGAACAAATACACGTAGACACGGACTAAAATCTGTCTAACTGTGAGTCTGATCAACACTAATCACTAACCACTAAACACTATTACACACAAAAATATAAAGCATTAATCAGGAAAGCACTGATCTTCTCTCTTTAATACTTAAGGGCAGTTCTTGAGCTCTTAATCTGATCTCTCTCTCTCTCTCTCTCTCTCTCTCACACACACACACACACACACACACACACCCACACACACACACACACTCACTCTCTCTCTCTCTCTCTCTCTCTGAGTGAGTGATTAACCAAATCCACTAAATCCACTCGAGTCATTACAGGTTGCTCAAAGTCCAACATACACACACAGAATATATCTTATGTGAGTACATGTGTCAGAGTGTGTGTGTGTGTGTGAGAGAATCATGTCGTTGCTGGCTGTGTTCCTAAGCCATGTTCCCGGCTGGTTCCTGTGTGTTGGAGTCTTCGTTCCTGTGAGTCTTCTGCTCCTGCTGCTGACACATTACCTCAGCATGAACCTACGTCAAGGTGCCAAAACTTTTACCTCATTATAACAAAGTACATTTGTGTTTTGCTTTATGACCTGTGTGTGTGTGTGTATTTTTGATGGATTGATAATCACTATACTATACAGTACTATGCAATACGACACAGTGCTATACTGTAGCGCTCTATATGTCAGCTCTAGAGCATGATAGGACGAAACTAAGTGCACCCCTGTGTTGGTTTTGACCTCCCTAATGCACAGTGTGAATCTGGTGAAAATCTGACAACGTCGATTTTTTCACCCCCGAAAATGGTAAGGGGTAACCCTTTGTGTTTTTTGGGGTGAATAATTCGGCGTTCTCCAAATTTTTCCAAATTCATACCATGCGTTAGGGAGGTCAAAACCAGCACAGGGGTGCACTTAGTTTCGTCCTATCATGCTCCAGAGCTGAGATCTGAGCATCTCATTTCCAATATATTACACTTATTAAAATATACAGGTTTGGGACACACAAACTTGTACACGCTGAAAGGGTTTAAGACGAAATATTTATTTGGCTCGGTCACTGGCTGGTCCAACAATGACTAAAGACCTACCTCTTAAACACACATGAATGTACATATAACTAGCCGACTGTGGATCAGGTGGTGGAGCGGGTTGTCCACTAATTGTAGGGTTGGCGGTTCGATTCCCGGCCCACATGACTCCACATATCGAAGTGTCCTTGGGTAAGACACTGAACCCCAAGTTGCTCCCGATGGCAAGTTAGCGTCTTGCATGGCAGCTCTGCTACCGTTGGTGTGTGTGTGTGTGTGAATGAGACACAGCGTAAAGCGCTTTGGATAAAAGCGCTATATAAGTGTACCATTTAAATAAACTGGATCCATTCAGCGTAAAATATCCTACGATAACTGGGGTGTGTATACTTTTGTGTGTGTCATCCAACAACACATACGTAGGCCACGCCTCCTTCACCGCGACCCGACTTAATAATGGTGAAAGAGACAGATGGAGAGAGGGAGAGAAAGGATTAACAGGAAAAAAAGAAAAGAGCCAGAAAGACAAAAATAATGGAAGAACAACAGGAAGGAAGAAAGAAGGACAAAGACAGGGTAGAGAAAGAACGAGAGAGAGAGAGAAGCCAACAGAAAAAAAAGAAACAAACAAACACCTCCATCTCGGTTGCTAGGTAACGGAAATAAAACCAGTCTGAAGGCCACACTATTAAGATGGAAAAGTTTGTTTGTCCATCTAGGGAAACCTTACAGGTGTTATGGAGAACCTTTCAGAAAGGGAACCAAGCAAGAACCCTTTAAGGTGCTAGACATTCTATCTAAGCTGAGAATAATCTACTGAAGAACCCACTTAAAATGTAACCAGTTCCTAGGATCTCACAAAGATCTAACAAGTGAAGAACCTTTCTTCTTCGTGTTCGTGTGACACTCCTGTCTTGCTCTGGTTCCTTACAAACCCATTAGAAACCTCTCCAGTTACTGGTTTCCATTAGGTTTTTCATTATATTGTTGATGGTTCCATCCTGCGCATCCATGTTCTGCTCGTGTCTAATCGGGTTCCTCTGGTAATCCGTTTTCCTCAGTGAGACAGCTACGCAGAATTACCCCTAGGATCTATCCGTATGTGTGTAAACACCTGTGATAGGCCGATTTCTCAGCCAAGGGGCGGGGCTAGATATGAGTTCACGATGTCACAAAATAAACTCCATACTTCATCTTCAGACCAATCAAACTTGTGATTAGAGGACAGCGTGGTGGTGGCACCAGAAAACCTTTATCCACAGACCCTGCACGTCACGATGGCTAGTCAGTTAACTTTGGCGTTGAACAGAATCGCTGTCGTCACGGTAACGTTGAAACATCTTCGGCTCATGTTTAAAAGAAGCGGTGAGAAAACTCTGATACTGAAACCCCACTTTTCACACTTTACTAGCTAGCTAGAAAATCTGCGAGATTAAGCAATTAGGAGTGGCAGAAAGATTTGGGGGCGTTTCCTGATTTGCATATTCATGTATATTCATAAATCCTGGCATTTGTTTCAATAAGGGAAACAGTGTAGAAACAGTGTAGAGCGCCACATTCAGCTTCTTGTGTAGGAAACTATTAAATGAAGTCCAGATCCTGAAGGAGCTTTAAGGAACTAAATGAAGAGAGAAGTGTGTGTGTGTGTGTGTGTGTGAGAGAGAGAGAGAGAGAGAGAGAGAGAGAGAGAGAGAGAGAGAGAGAGAGAGAGAGGCAAAAACAAGTCCATTGGTCTCAGTAATGTTCTCCTTTCATCTCCGTTTGTGTCTCAGTGGAGGCGGAGTTGTTGGAGGTCCGGGACCCACGGGAGACAGCACGACGACTCTGCTCCAATCAGCACCACCGATACAGACGCCGACGCGACAGCTGACACACACACACACACACACACACACACACACACACACACACACACAGCTAAGGAAAAGAAACTGGGGATTCACAGGAACTACTCTTTTGGAAAGTAGGACACAACACGAGGACCTCGATGAGAAAAACAATGGGCTCTGGGAGTAACACACACACACACACACACACACGTTCAACCACAGCATCAGTGAGCTGTGAGCTGTTTATTCCACACACACACACACACACACACACACACACCCAGGACTTCAGTTCTGTAATAAACTCATTTACACCACACAGGTATTGAATTCTGGCTTCTGATTGGTCAGAAGGTGTCGATTCATTCTCTATCCCGTGACGTATTAATGCGTTTAAACACGTCCTTTCTAGAATCAGTCCGGACGGGATTTTGACAATTGTCGCGGATTCTTTCTGCAAGATTTGCGGCGCAACTTGCGGAGTTTTTGTGTTTTTATTGTTTCGTGGAAAACTCCTGGGATTGGCGGATCGGCGGATCGCACGAAATCGTTTCGCAGTGATGTTTGTTGGTAAATGAGACCTTTTTCCGTAGTCGTGTTCGACCCACGTGAATCGAAGAGGCCTTCGACTGAACACTCGGCGTGATGACATTGTTTCACACGTCTCGGCTCGAATCTGCGGAAACTTTGAAAAATTGCACGCTCTTTCGCGCGTGTTCACAAATGACCTTTGTGTTCATTTCTACGATCGCAAAATCCTGGAAGGACTAATTATATATACACATCGATATATGAAGTGTGTTTTCAGAAGCATCCATGTGTTAGTAAGGACTTGGCTTCGTACCGGAAACGACGATAAAATGTGGAGGTCAGTGATTTAACTGTTTGGTAAAACTCCGCCCCCTCAGCCACACCCCTGAATCTTAACGCTGGAAAGCGATGCGGACGAACCCGAATACGTAAAGTACACAGAAGTTGCGTTTACATTTAGCGCCGAGGTTCTGGAGCTTGAGGAGGTTTGAAGATCCGGGAGTGAAGGTGAAAGGAAGACACTCGGGTGAGACGTCCCCCGTTTGCTGCAACGGCGGCGTTTCAGAGCCGCGGCGTAAGAAGAGGAAGAGTGTAACGGAGATGATGTGGAGTGTTGGAAGTCGCAGCTTTGCAGGCTGGATCGAGTTGAAACGAGTCAGGAGGCGATGATTAGAGAATAAACAAACTTTTATTTGAACAGTGTTACACAAAGAGAGGACACAGGAAGTGGTGAGGAGCCTCAAAACACAAAACCCATAAAAACAAGCCGAGAACATGACGAGGGGGAGGAAAGACGAACGCCTGGATGTACACGGGGTGGGGAGGGGGAGGGGGAGGGGGAGAGAGAGAGAACGAACATGAGACAGAGAGCATGTAGAGTCCAAGTTGTTTGTTTATATATTTTTTTAAATTCTGGTGTAAAACTTATGTAGTGAAAAATGAACTAAAGGAAAGAAAGTGTTTGATAAAATGTTTTAAAAAGAGGGACGATGAGATCCGTTTCACTTGTACAAACACGACGGGGAATTTGTTTTCAGGAGGAATAAAATCCGTGGAGGAAAAGCGAAACGCGTCGAGCTGCCCAGAGTTTTCAGGAAATCGCTTTTTTGGTCGTTTTTGTATCGGTTTTCATTTTTTATTTATTATTATTATTTTTTTTACTGATAGAGGTAGACGAAGTGCGCCTCCCTGTGGTGGAATGTGTGTGTGTGTCTGCATAGAGGAAGGATTGGCACTGATGTGCAAGTAAACTGACTCACGCTGGTCCCTTAATTGAGATTGTTGAGGTTCACCCAAAGCCCCGCCCACTTCTCATAAACAACATTAAACCCCTCCCACTTAAAAAAAAAAAAAAATTAATAATGGCCCAGGACTATAAACTGTATTTTATATATATTTATACATATATAGAGTATAGAAGAGAGATTTATCCACCCACGTGGACCTTCAATAGCAACTCTGTAAAAATTCATCGGAACGCCGAACTCGTGGGGGGGGGGGGGGGGGGGGGGGGGGGCTGGGGGGAGAATGAGAGAAAATCCGATCTAAACATTGGACGACGTTTTAAGGGAAACATTTTTAAAATAGTAAAAACAGTAATAAACACTAAAAAAATGTTAGCTGAAGTGGTTCTGGTCTTGCTTTTTTTTTTTTTTAGGACGATTATTGGAGTATCAGCGTCGTCCTCGCTCTCGTCCTCTCAGACACGATCACTCGCTCAGAGAACGCAGGGGAAGAGCTCCGTCACAAACCGAATAAAAGATGAACTGCAGGCGTCAGCTCTGAGAGAGAGAGAGAGAGAGAGAGAGAGAGAGAGAGAGAGAGAGAGAGATAAAGGGGGTGGGGGGGAAATCAGGAGTGACAATGCTCATTATACTAAATAAAAAGTTAAATATAGAAGTTTATTAGAAGTGATATTCTAATGAATTAGTGATGTTTATAACACACACACACACACACACTGCTCCACGACCATCAGGATGATGACAGAGCTCTCGTTTACACTTCACTAAACATTTTACTCCACTGTCAGTCTGTCTCTCTCTGCCTGTTTCAGTATCTGTCCATCTGTGTCTCTCTCTCTCTCTCTCTCTGTACCGTCACTCCTTCTCTCTCCATCTGTTCCTGTCTCTGCCTATCTGTCTCTCTCTCTCTCATATATATATATATATATATAACTATCAGACTCACTGTGTCCCCCTCTCTCTGTCTCACTCCGTGTCTCTCTCTCTCAGATTCTCTCTCTCTCTGTGCTTCGGACTCAGTCTCAGTCTGTCTCGCTTTCTGATGTCGCTCTCAGTCTGTCTAACTGTCTCTCTCTCTCAATGCATGTTCCTCCCTCTCTCTCTCTCTCTCTGTACCTTTTCCTGTTTCTGTCGCTCTTTATTACATCAGCGACAGGAAACAAAGCGATCATTTTTAAAATACTACATCCACAGACACCTATGTGCGTATTACCCATAATGCACTGCAGGAGTACAACAGCGTGGAGTAGTGCATCAGTTTACATTAAAACAATATGGAATAGTGTGTGTGTGTGTGTGTGTGTGTGTATGTATGTATATGTGTGAGAGATAAAGCTGAATATTAACTTGCATCTCTTGATTTGAGTAACACTACCATTTAAGACATGCTGAAACCTCTCTCTCTCTCTCTCTCACACACACACACACACACACACACACACACCTTTACTCGTCTTCCTCGGCCAGCTCCGTCTCCTTGTGCACCACCACACGGGTCACAGACATGTCCGGGTGCTGCTCTTTGGCTTCCTTTATGGCCTGGGCTAAGGCCTGACACACACACACACACACACACACACACACACACACACACACACACACACACACACACACACACACAGAGAATATATATTAAAAAAAGTGATGATTAATAAACACTGTAGAAAACAACTTCCAAACATATCAAATCATCAATTTCTTAAACGACGACGTGCTTTTTATCCGTTTATAGTTACGTTTAACGTGACGCCAGTTTGTCCGTGTCCTCGCTCACACCGTCCCCTCACCAGCCTCTCTTTAAGACAAAACCCCCCAAAAACACAAACACGCAGCTCGTCGTGTTACGGAGGACCCAGAAAAGCGTGGACTCTGAACTCGCTCATTAACACTCGTCTCAGTGCTGAGGAACGCAGGAAGCGAGACTCTTTCATCGGTGTTCTGACTGCTCTCTAAACCCCGCGCATCAGGACGGAGATCGTCCCCCGAGGTCCTGCTGGTTTCATATTTACTAAAAACGGGTCTTTTAGGTGCTGCAAAACCTGGAAACAGGTTTGTACTGGTGTTAACGGGAAAAGTCGGTTTCTACGGAAACGGTGGCGTTTGGTACGGTGCTCTCTCGCCCCCACACTCTCACTGTACATCCTTAATGAGAGAGAACACGACTGCTCAGGCTAATCGGACCAATCCCGACAATCTGCTTTATAACCAGCAGACAGACACTCCGCTGAAAGCTCGTGTGTGTGTGTGTGTGTGTGTGTGTGTGTGTGTGTGTGTGTGTGAGACAGATAGTCTAATGCTGATGCCATCTACAGCAATACTGAACTCAATAAATCTCAATGAGAGAGAGAGAAAAAAAATCCGGCAGATCAGCTTCTGACTCAACGACGACATTCATCATCTATAAATAAACAAGCATCCACGAGGAGGTGGAGCTTCGGTCACGTTCCATCAGCCAATCACAATCGCGTAACTACTGCCAGAGAAATAACGCTCGTTTTACCTGGGTTTACGATAACACGTATTCGGAGCTTTATTTGCGGTGGTTAAGTATCGCCCGCGCGATGCTACCACCACCACCACCACCACCAGCACGCCTCACGGTGCTCTAACGCGTGACGAGGATATTCATGAAGCGTTCTCACTCACAGAGGTTACACCGATACGCCTTTACCAAGGAGTGCCAATAATTCCGGATCTCGCGCTAGGTACGTGAAGCAGCTGATGAAGGTGGCGATCCCGAAGACGTCGCTGTAACCATGGAAACGAAACCGACAAGTGACGCAAACTTTTACAAGAATCACAGGTCATGATCTATGTCGTGGGTGGGGTTATACGGCGTTCAACTCAGTTCAGTTAAAGAGTGCGTGTGTGTGTGTGTGTGTGCGCGCGCTTCACACCTGGTCGTGATCGATGTCCGAGTCGCCTGTAATGACGATGCGCTTTTCAATCCGTGTTTCCGACAGCCCGCCTTTTAGTGTCTGTCAATCAAAAATAAAAGTTAAATAGAAGGAGACATTTTCTTTATTCCTCTCTGTGTGTGTGTGTCTGTGTGTGTGTGTGTTACCTTGGTGATGTGTGTAGTTGTAGTTGTACACAGAGACTCCGAGGTGATGGTCTGAGCAGTCATGAGCACGCCAGGCTCGCCGTCTCCGCTACCGTCCAACTGACACACACACACACACACACACACGCACACACACACACACACACACACACACACACACACACACCCCTAAATGAGAACTCAAAAACATCATGTTATTTGTATTTGTCTCACTTCATCATTTATCTCCAACAAAGCTGGAGGCGGAAACGATGGCAACCAATTAAAAAGACAGGTGGGCGGGGTTTATCACGGTTCGTAACGAGAGTCCGGTCTGACGCTGATCCTGCGGCGGTGTTTCTGGAGAGTGAGCGCGGTCAGAACCTGGACTCGGGGTGGAGATGGAGCGTCGGGTGCGGTTACCTGTGCAGCTTCGTACGTGATGGTTTTGGTTTCCGTGTGGACGATGGGGACCTCCTTGGTGGTGATCTCCGTCTTCTGAGCCGCGAACGTGTCCGAGATGGTCACCATTTCTGTTTTCACAACTGGGGGCTACGGTTTCAGGGGGAGAAAAATAAATAAATCAACGTTTCGCCAACACCACCACCACGGCACACACACACACACACACACACACACACACACACACACACACACACACACACACACACACACACACAACAGATCAGCGGGAGGAACCTCATGCTAGAAAGAAAGGAAGAACGAAAGTCCCAAAGCTGCAAGAGGTCTTTGGGGGTGATCATGCAAGTCAAATCAAGTCAAAGGAACTCAACTCAAATCATCTTGAACTCAAATGAACTAAAAATCAAACTCGAATGAATTCTAAAATCATTCTCAACTCAAAGTAAATAAACGCAAACTCAAGTCAACTCAAATTAAATAAATTCAAACTCAAATCAACTCAAATTAAATAAATTCAAACTCAAAGGAAAAAATGCTCTTAAATAAATACAAACGCAAAATAATCTCGAACTCGAAGCAGTGCGGCAAGCTGGAATAAAAATAAACACAGATCACATGCTGATCTTCAGTACAGTTTGCAAAGCGACGCTGCTTTACCGCAGGTCTGGTTGGTTTCTGCAGATACATTTCTCACACACACACACACACACACACACACACACACACACACACACACACACACACACTTCCCTGCAGGTAAAGCAGTGCGTGTTTGGAGAATGAGTGGGACGGCAGATGAGTCATCCAGACTCGTCTTCACCGGTAACTCATTCCCCAGGAGCTGTCTCACACACACACCCCAAGAACCACAACATGCAGGAAACACGAAGCACAAATCACACACACACACACACACACACACACGGGGAAAACGGCCCAAACTAAGGTTTGGCGTGTACAAGGACATTTTGGCATCCGTCACTGCGTTACAGGTTTGTTAGGGAAGTGCGTGTGGGCGGAGCTCAACATTTTTATTCATTCAAGCAAACATGCTCCGCCCCAAATTATCTCCTATTGGCTTGAGGACAACCCTAGGTTCTGGAACTTTCCTGAATGAAACCTATACTTTGCTTTTATTTTATTTGTTACGCGTATTCCCGGAATCCTTACATCGGAAGTTGTTTTTAATTCTGCGAATATGACATTAATATTAACGCATCTCTTCACGCAGAATAAAAACACGTGTTCGCTAAACGCAAACAGATGTTGGTTCTTGGTTGGTTCTACGAGGTTTGCGTTTGACCAATCAGCAGTATTCAGTACAGAAAGCTCCGCTTTAAAAAAAAAAAAAAAAAAAAAACAACAACAAAACACCACACTATTCCTGGGTTTCCAAAAAAAAGTACTTGCAACAGAAATGTACCTAGTGGACACTGTTCCACACAGTTCTTTTTCCACTGCAGGAACCTTTTTAGGGCTTTAGGAACTTTCCACCATAGAAACCATGGATTTTAGTTCGAGTCTGTACTTCTTTGTAAACCAGGTACAATTGGGGCGGAGCGTGCTCACAAAATGACCAACCCTTGTGTTTACCCAAGAATAGATCATTAAAATGGTCATGGGCCATTATTACAGCAACGTTAATTAAACTATTTTTTTATAAAAATGCACAGGATCACATCCGGGAAAGTTCAACTCTTCAGTTCCTTGAAAGGTTCTGGAACCTCGGTGGAAATGCATCTTGACGGATACCTTAACGTCCTGGAGCCTTTCACCACACAGTGACTACGCACGGTACGTAAACCGCGTGCTGTGTGTGTGTGTGTGTGTGTGTGTGTGTTTGAGGGTGTGTTTTGATTGCGTATGGAAAATTAAGATGAACAATTTTAAACCAAAACAATGAGATACGAATAAAAAAAAATATATTTTTTTTTTTAAAAAAGAGAGAATTTTGGACAGACGCGTCTTCGCCAGAAACGAACGAGGCGGCCATTTTATGAGTGTAAAAAAAGAAGAGAGAAAGCGATAGACGTGTTCTCCGGTGGAGAGAAAAGGCAGCAGGACAGGGATGAAGGAGAGGATGAGGAGGAGGAGGATGGCGTAGTCGGCCATCTTTGCGATTTCATGGGTTTTCACTCAATTACCTCCGAGCAACAGATCACCTGCGGCACGCGCTCCGTTTCCATGTGAGACGCATCACCGTTGACGACACAAGACTCCTCCTCTTGCTCCTCAGCCACGGCGCAGGGAGTGGGCGGAGCTTCAGCGTCATCAGCGTGCCCATTGGGTGCTTCGTCAGGCGTCACCAGGACTTCCTCTCCGGATACGTCCTCTTCTGGTGGCTCCTCTTCTTTCATGGACTCGCTGACTGGCTGTGGCTCTGCCTCTGTAGGCGTGGCTTCCTGGTTAAGCTCTGCCTCTCGGTCCTGCTCGTCTTCGGGCTCCTCTTTGATAAGATGGGTGGAGTCTGTGGAGGAGGGAAGCTGAGCGTGATACTCGGCCTCGTCCTCACTCTCGCTCTCCGACGAGCCGCTCTTCTCCTGCTCCACCTCCTCTTCCTTTGCTTCCGGGGCAATCTCGGTAACCGTGGTTACCAGAGTCGACGCCTCAGGGGCGGGGTTTTCAGGCTTGTTCGCTTTGACCTCCTCGATAACGATGATCTCGTTCACGACTTCTAACACCTCGGGCTGACCGTTAAGCCCTGAATTCTTTTCATTCTAGAACAGACGACCAAAAAAAAAAAAAAGAAATAAAAAAAAAAAAAGAGAGAGACAAGGGATGGAGAGAAAAAAAACAAACAATGACCAACACAAACAAACGAAAAAAAAAAGAAGAAAAAAACATGTAATGGACGAAAACAATGAACTAAATCACAATAGGAACATAAAAAGGATGGATAAACATATACATGACTGGATATATGGATGGATGGATGGATGGATGGATGGATGTAGCAGTGTGTGTTAGGTCTGAGGTGAGTTGTGAGTTAGCTTGGTGTTAGCTTGCGTTTAGACACCACCTTGCTGAGGTCACCGCTGTCGGGCAGGACGCTCTCGAAGTGGGCGGGGTTTATCTGTGGAACATAAATGGTAACCATAGGCAACTGTCAGTCAAAGCACGTCATATCTAGCATGTTGTTACGATGAGAAGAAGCATCATATCCACACAGACCAGCAAAAAAAAAAATTAATTAATGTGGATGATTTTCAAAGCACATTCTTTAAAGGTTCTGTCCGGTCTGGTCTCTCGGTCATCGGCGAAATAAATAAATAAATAAATAAATAAAAATCGCAGGGCAGCCAATTTTCTTTTAAACTAATTAGTCTCACTTTAAACAGTTCCAGTAGAAAGACACTTTGGTCATAGAACTAAAGCATTCTCAAAAGGTGACTCCCAATTAGTTTCATTTAATTGGGATTAAAAACACGAGACCAAATCTGAACAAAAACGTCCAAAAAATGACCAATGAGAAGAGTTAGCTGTCGCACATAATGAGCGAGGGAGAGAGAGAGAGAGAGAGAGAGAGAGAGAGAGAGAATGAGAGAAAACAGGGATGGGCGAGGACGAAGGCAGAGAGCACCTCGGACTGTGCATCAACAGCGCCGTCTGCTGGAGAGACAGCGCCACTGCGGGACTTGGGGGAGCCAGAGAAACAGACTTTACGCAGAAACAGAGAAGTGAGCTCCTCCTCTAAACTCTACACACAGACACGGACAGACAGGAGGAAAAGAGGGGCGGGCGGAGGACAGGATAAAAAGGGACAAAGAGGACAGAGAGGAGGACCCAATTATTCGGGTCAACAAAAATCGCCTCGCAGTTCTGAGTCAAAGTGAGTGGACTCGAACACGTTCCTATCAACCGTCTGTTCAATAATAAAAACAGCGTTGTCTTCTAAGGAGTGTCCAGCTGAGCCTTGACTTCCGGGATAAACCTGTGGGTCCATTCCATTCCTGAAGAAGAGGGAAAGGAGCCAACGCTGTCCCGATAGAGCACCTAATCTGGGTCTAGAGTGATGCTCTATACACCATAAACGACTAAAGGGGTCCACATAATATATTTATAAACAGTAACATTTCTGTTGTGCAGACAAAAAATTAGAAGACGTGCCTATTTATATCATTTACTACAGGGAACTGGAGCAACATAGCCAATAAAATCCCAGGGAACGATGCGCACAATATAAAAACGTTCCCTCAAACGAAGAAGGAAATGCGACTTCGGTTAAACAGCTGCCTCCGGGGTGGGCGGGGTCTAATATTCCAATGAGCAGCTTGATTGATGGACCTCTGCGACGCAAAATTCTGTAGCAATCATGCATGTTACGCGCTAATTACATTCGCCGAAGCGTACGCTAGGTTACGCAAGATTATCCCCATCCAACTTGGTGCAGAAAGCGGAGAAATGTCACCAGTTAGTCGGAATTTGTGGAAAGTGAGGTGATTTTTAGTTCCCTGGGACGTCACATCACTTCCGTGAATAAACCCTTTAACCGCATAGCTGGAAATAGAACCCTGAAGAACAGCGAGACCCCTGGGTGTAAACCCAGAGAACCAAATGACTCCGGTGACCCTCAGGAGAAGAGGGAAGGAAGGAGCAGAACAACCAGGTATAAAGAAGTGCACAGAGAACCAAGTGATGGAGTGAAGATGGAGTGAGTGATGACACTCTGTACCAGAGAAAGAAAAAAGAAAAGAAAAAAAAAAGCCTGTCACATGCAAATTGCGTACGACATTGCAAACACAGGCACCGAAAGTCACCCTGAAAGAAGCATGACAGCAGTAAATAACATCATCATTGAGGAAAAAAACCCCCAAAACAACAGTTACAGTGGAAAGATCAAAGCAAATAAAGCAGAATAAAAGAGACATCCATTATTAATCTTTCACAGAAAACAGCAGGAAATTCAAATCCAAAGCCAAGCACCAATCAGATTGAATGATTCTCCCAGCAGGGACGAAAAAGATGCAGAGCAGTTTTGGAGAAAACAGCCCTTTTTGCTGAGCCCAGATCAGAGGGAGCATGAAAGAACATCCAGTAGAGACTTTAAGCATGGACCACTGTTGGACAACTGTTAAAGGGACGACTGTAAAGGAGACAACAGTTTGAGGATGAGAATTTTTGGGAGGAATAACTTTCTGAGAGAAGAGAGTTGGGGGGGACGGTGACTGTTGGGGGGACGAGAGTTGGGGAGACAAGAGTTGGGGAGACGAGAGTTGGGGGGGAAGAGAGTTGGAGGGGACGGTGACTGTTGGGGGGACGAGAGTTGGAGGGGACGGTGACTGTTGGGGGGACGAGAGTTGGGGGGGACGAGAGTTGGGGGGGGCGGTGAATGTTGGGGGGACGAGAGTTGGGGGGGACGGTGACTGTTGGGGGGACGAGAGTTGGGGGTGGACGGTGACTGTTGGGGGGAAGAGATTTGGGGGGGACGGTGACTGTTGGGGGGACGAGAGTTGGGGAGACGAGAGTTGGGGAGACGAGAGTTGGGGGGGGAAGAGAGTTGGAGGGGACGGTGACTGTTGGGGGGACGAGAGTTGGAGGGGACGGTGACTGTTGGGGGGACGAGAGTTGGAGGGGACGAGAGTTGGGGGGGACGAGAGTTGGGGGGGACGAGAGTTGGGGGGGGCGGTGACAGTTGGGGGGACGAGAGTTGGAGGGGACGGTGAATGTTGGGGGGACGAGAGTTGGAGGGGACGGTGACTGTTGGGGGGAAGAGAGTTGGGGGTGGACGGTGACTGTTGGGGGGACGAGAGTTGGAGGGGACGAGAGTTGGGGGTGGACGGTGACTGTTGGGGGGACGAGAGTCGGAGGGGACGAGAGTTGGGGGGGACGAGAGTTGGAGGGGACGAGAGTTGGGGGGGACGAGAGTTGGGGGGGACGAGAGTTGGGGGGGACGAGAGTTGGGGGGACGAGAGTTGGAGGGGACGGTGAATGTTGGGGGGACGAGAGTTGGAGGGGACGGTGACTGTTGGGGGGAAGAGAGTTGGGGGTGGACGGTGACTGTTGGGGGGACGAGAGTTGGAGGGGACGGTGACTGTTGGGGGGACGAGAGTTGGGGGGGACGGTGACTGTTGGGGGGACGGTGACTGTTGGGGGGACGAGAGTTGGGGGTGGACGGTGACTGTTGGGGGGACGAGAGTTGGGGGGGACGGTGACTGTTGGGGGGACGAGAGTTGGGGGGGGACGGTGACTGTTGGGGGGACGAGAGTTGGGGGGGACGAGAGTTGGGGGGGACGGTGACTGTTGGGGGGACGAGAGTTGGGGGGGACGAGAGTTGGGGGGGACGAGAGTTGGGGGGACGAGAGTTGGGGGGGGACGGTGACTGTTGGGGGGACGAGAGTTGGGGGGACGAGAGTTGGGGGGACGAGAGTTGGGGGGACGGTGACTGTTGGGGGGACGAGAGTTGGGGGGACGAGAGTTGGGGGGGACGGTGACTGTTGGGGGGACGAGAGTTGGGGGGGACGGTGACTGTTGGGGGGACGAGAGTTGGGGGGACGGTGACTGTTGGGGGGACGAGAGTTGGGGGGGACGGTGACTGTTGGGGGGACGAGAGTTGGGGGGGGACGGTGACTGTTGGGGGGACGAGAGTTGGGGGGGACGGTGACTGTTGGGGGGACGAGAGTTGGGGGGGACGGTGACTGTTGGGGGGACGAGAGTTGGGGGGGACGAGAGTTGGGGGGGACGAGAGTTGGGGGGGACGAGAGTTGGGGGGGACGGTGACTGTTGGGGGGACGAGAGTTGGGGGGACGAGAGTTGGGGGGACGAGAGTTGGGGGGACGGTGACTGTTGGGGGGACGAGAGTTGGGGGGACGGTGACTGTTGGGGGGACGAGAGTTGGGGGGGACGAGAGTTGGGGGGACGAGAGTTGGGGGGGGACGGTGACTGCTGGGGGGACGAGAGTTGGGGGGGGACGGTGACTGTTGGGGGGACGAGAGTTGGGGGGGACGGTGACTGTTGGGGGGACGAGAGTTGGGGGGACGGTGACTGTTGGGGGGACGGTGACTGTTGGGGGGACGAGAGTTGGGGGGACGAGAGTTGGGGGGGGACGGTGACTGTTGGGGGGACGAGAGTTGGGGGGGACGGTGACTGTTGGGGGGACGAGAGTTGGGGGGACGGTGACTGTTGGGGGGACGAGAGTTGGGGGGACGGTGACTGTTGGGGGGACGAGAGTTGGGGGGACGGTGACTGTTGGGGGGACGAGAGTTGGGGGGGACGGTGACTGTTGGGATTAGGAATGAAATCTGTATTAAAACCCCTGTAGTAGGTGAACAATTCACTGAACTCACTGACAGGACAGTGTTTATGACACTTCTACTATGCCAAACCATTCCTGCCACAACACACCAACAGGTTAGGATGTCAGGAAGTCGTCCATGCTTAAAGAGCCTCACGTCAGAGTCACAAAGCCGTCCACCGTTGATTAAATGCGGAAGACAGGCTTTGGGTGTGCAGGAAGCGGTCATGAGGCAGTCGGGATTGTTTACGAAACCTCTCAGGGTGACTCGGGGTTACAGACACAAGCCAGAGTTTTGTCTTGCACGGTTTTTATGATTTTAAATCTGATAAAATAAAACCCCGGGCACTAGAGAGGCGAGGTGAACAAGTCGGACTGCCACGTGGAGAGAAGAAAAAAAATAAATAAATTTTACAAAGAGAAACAGCAGAGTGAGTGCCGCATGCAGGCGTGTCGGCTCGCAGGGTCTGTGGCGTGAATCCCGGCGCAGAAGCACACGTACCCCTGGGACGGGCGGGCGCAGGCCGGTGGGGGCGGGGCTTCCCGTCAGACGCTTTTCCCACTGACTGGGCCGGGGCTCTGGAGCCGCCTCCATAAAACTGCGCTTTAGCTCGCTAACGCTAGCCTGATGCCTCAAAACATCCTCCTGAGTCTTATCCAGATCCTATTGCCACGGCGACCGGTGGACAGGGAAGGGGAATCAACATCCACGTCATTAGTGTGAGAATGCACAGTCATAGAGCAGAGTGTGTGCCAAGCCTCACTGCTGGAATGTCAGGAACGGCCGACAAGGGGCGGAGCTTAGCTTTAATCTAACCAGCCAATCAGAACCAGTCCATTCAGTCCAACCAGTTCATTCATTCATTTTTTTTTTTTGACTGGCTGATCAAATTCAATTTGGCCCCGCCCATTTAGACCCTGGCGATGTCGGGGTGTGCGTGTGTGCGTGTGTGTGTGTGTGTGTGTGTGTGTGCGCAGCAGTGAGACGAGGCTTTACAGGTTTTCCCCCAGTGTATTTGCTGAAACCCTCGAGAGTGAAACACACAGAATGTGCTTTCCCACATTTTTATTTATTTACTGTTTCTTCCTTTTCATTATTTCTCTCTCTCTCTCTCCCTCACTTTATTTTAGTAACCCTCTCTCATTCTCGATTTCATTCTTGTTCTTTTGTTTGATCCGTTATCCAACGTCCATGACCTTCCTGCTTTCTCCGTGCTCTTTCTTCACTGTATAAAAAAATGTGGACATTTTTTTTCTGAATGAAATCGGACATACGAACAAACGTCCACGCGTTTTTTCCTCTTTTCCCTTCCCCGATGTCGTTCAAACAGCGTCGATATCAATTTATTGGTATTTTAATGATTGTTTTTTCTGTAGAAACGCCACAACAGGGACAATTCGACAGTTTCCCTCCGTTAACGTCCT
This sequence comes from Ictalurus punctatus, assembly GCF_001660625.3. Lineage (NCBI taxonomy): Eukaryota > Metazoa > Chordata > Actinopteri > Siluriformes > Ictaluridae > Ictalurus > Ictalurus punctatus. The sequence goes on from NC_030417.2 coordinate 1,140,829, forward strand.
CGTCTAGTCGAGTACACGTGTCGATTATATTTCTCAGAATAGAGAAGAGGGTTATTTTCTGTGTGTTTCACTCAGGATCGACTCAAATCAGCAGTCAGTAATGTTTAGTACACACACACACACACACACACACACACCAAAGCAGAAAGTAAAAGGATTAGTATGGTTAAGAAATAAAACACGAAAATATGAAAAGATTACACTTTGCACATTTCTCACACACACACACACACACACACACACACACACATCCATTACACCATGCACAAGAGTGTATATATATATACACACAAACACAAACACACACACACACACACACACAGAATGAGAGTGAAGGGCAGCTCAGAAGAGCGAGAGCACAGCAGCACAAACTCCAGATTGGGGTTTTCTTGTTTACAGGAGAGTTTGAGAGTAAAAGTTATCATCCCCCCGTCTGATACGAACCTCCAGCATTAGATTGCTATGTCTGACATAAATATTCTCTCCCTGCACTCTCAGCTTGCTCTGCAGAGTCAAAAACAAAAACCAGACAAAACAAAAACAAACAAAAACAAACAAAAAAGAGGTTGGCATAAATGAGAGAAAAAAAAAAAAAGAAAAAAAGAAAGAAAAAGAAATGAAATGAAACAGTGAGTGAGTGAACAGTCCAAACCCAAACGCAGTGTAAAAACCCGTCCACACCGCCTCCGGGAACTCTGTGTGCGTGTGTGTGTGTGTGTGTGTGTGTGTGTGTGTGTGTGTGTGTGTGTGAGATCAGCGTTTCAATTTTAAAGCCCATGACAACTCCTGTGACTGTAAAATATTAAAACGCGCTCATGCTGCTGAACAGAAATACTTCAGTACATTAATATCTTTGCTATTTAAATAAATAAATAAATAAATAAATAATAATTTTTAAAAAACACACATACAACAACCCAGATGCTTCATTTCTGAATCGGTCTCCAAATAAATCAATAAGTATATAGCATAAATATACAGAGGGTCTTTTTAATGAATAATAAAACGAATAGATTTTGTAGTGAGCGAGACTATAGGGAAAGTTTCCAGCTGACAGATTTAACGACCATTAAACTGCAGTAAAGGACGTTTCCTGAATCGAATCTACATTTACTGCTTTTAGTTGTGGTTTTTATTGGAGATTTTTAATGGAAGGTTCCTGCTGCGGCGCCTGTAGTTCACCGTCATTAACGTTAACGTGATCAGCGTGCTGTCGGGGGCTTTAACGGACACGTCTGTTCCCCGAGCGGCGGTTTGGACAGGTTTCCTTTCATTGCACAAATCAAGCAGCAAACAAAACACCAGCACATCGACATCATCATCATCCACAAACCAAAATAAGAAACGCTAGGGGAGGGGGAGGGGGAAATCACACACGCCCACATCGAGATTTTAAAAACAAGAACCAAGAACCCAAAAAGAAGCGAGAACCAAATGAACTCGTAACAGTGATCAAATGAACCTGGGTTTCAGAGGAATCGGCTCCGTGCGTTTCAGTCTGCGAGCGCGATTGGAGGAAAAGAGGAACGGTTAGTCACGCAGTTCACCCTGGATTTGTAAATAAATTATAAACACACACACACACAGAGAGAGAGAGAGAGAGAGAGAGAGATGCAAGCTGGGAAAATGAGCAGCAGACCTCAGCTACGAGTTCGGCAGCGACTTCTGCGGCTGTGGCCTCCCCAGGCTCCGCCCCTTCTTCCACCTGCGGAACCTGATTGGTGGAAACGATGGACGAGTCGATCGGAAGGAAAAGAAACGGTGAAATGGATGATGGGAAGGCCTGACATTTCCATAAAAATGAGGCGCGTGAGGTCATGAGGAGACAGACTCGAACTCGGGGGTTGGCTGATCAGAGTTAAGGGGCGGGGCAAGGGAACGTAACGCGACAGCGGTGGGAGTTTTCCGGACTTTTCTATGCGTAGCTTCATCGGGTCTAACTGCACAGAAATACTACGCGTGTAGACAGAGTACAGCAAAAAGGGTTTTTTTTTTTTTTCAACGGTTATACGTCAAAACGGTTACGAGCGGCTTAAGAAGATGAAAGGTATACGACGTCGGGCGACGTTAACGTAGCGAGTATTAAACGTCTACTGAAAATCTGTTCCTGGTAAATATGAGACGCTGTGGGACGGTTATAAATCTACAAACGAAACTTCACAGTGTTGCTAAGCGCTGGGACGTGATGCGGGCGGCCATCTGGGAGAATCACTTTTTTTTTTTTAATCTTAGCGATGTTTGGTATAACTCCGCCCCCTAGGCTCCACCTCTTAATGTTTGCAGTGATGAAGATGGCTGCTTCTATCCAGCAAATGATACTTCATTTGAAGGAAGTGCTATCAAAACTGAGGAAGGTTACGGGACGTGGTTTCGAGACGGTCGAGTGAAGGGGACCTCGTGGACATTTCACTGGGGCTAAAGTGCAGGACTTTCACCTCTGCATGAAAACGAGGCTATTGAAAGACTTCCTGCGTCTGTGGTGAGTTATATGCTCGCTAATGGGGTCGACGAGGCGCTATAAATAGACCCTCAGGAATGCTGGGAAAATCGATTTGCAGGAGGAGGAGGAGGAGGAGGAGGGATGCGTGCTATTTTTACAAATCTACCACAGCGTGAGGAAGCAATGAGGTCGTGGACTAATGGAGGAAAGGGGTCGAGGGACGGTTTAGGCGGCCGGGTCACACGTCTCCTCTTGAGACGCGGCGTCCGCGCCGACCTCGGCGGCCCAGAACAGGATGTGAGCTTTGGGCTCGAGGTAGCACAGCGAGACTGCGAGAGGCACCGCGAGTGCCAGAGAGAGCGCCACCGAGTGGCAGGCTGAGAGAAAGATGGCGAAAATGAGCACGAAGGAAGGACACGGCAGGGCGACGGAGCCGTCCTCGTCCAGCAGGAGCGCACCCTTAAACAAGGCCAGGAGGGAGGAGCCTGGTCGCGGGTGGTGTTCGGTGGGAACGTTGGAAGGGGGTGGAGCAAAAGCAGACACGCACTCTTCGGAACAGTGGACGGGGTCCGTGTCGTCGGGTTCGACGGGAAGGTCGGGTTTGAGGTCTGGGTCAGGGTCACGATCGTGCTCGAGCTCGGGTTCGTCCTCCGAGACGTCGGACAGGACGTCGAGCTCGGAGATGGTGTCCAGGGTGGGAGGGAGGGACGACAGGGATGAGGAGGAGGGAAAGAACGGGAACATGAAGAGCGACTGGGTGAAGGAGGGGTGAGGAAAAAAAAAAAAAAAAAAAAAAAAAAAAGGAAGAGTGGGGTGAGAAACCAAGAAGAAGCAAAAGAACAAAGTGCGTATGATGAAAAGGAAAGTGGAAACAATGTTACAGGAAGGAGAGGAGAGAAACACAGCGTTAGTCAGACAGACTGCTGGAGGTCAAAGGTCACAGTGCGGAAGAGGATTGTAATTGGTGAAGTGGGGAAGGGAATAATAACGAGGGAGAACAGGGGTGTGTGTGTTTTACATCTACAACCGGTAACACTAGCGCCTTCCTTTCTTCCGACTTTCCTCTACTCATCTCTCCATCCTCCCACTAACTCATTCCCTTTCTATCTTCCTCCCGTAGAGTCTCTTCTTTTCCCCTCTTCCATTTGTTTCTATTCCCTTCTTAAGTTCTTAATTTCTCCTTTCTTTTCCTTTCTTTCTTTTCCCTTCTTCCTCTCAGTCATTCTCCCCTCCTTCATTTGTTCTTGTTTTCTTTTCTTTCTCCTCTTCTTTTCTCTCTTCCCTTCTTCCTTTCATTCTCCCCTCCTTCATCTTTTCTTCTGTTTTGTCTCCTCTTTCCTTCTTCCATTCTTCGTTTCTATTCCTTTCTTCCTTTCATATTTCTCTCTTCCCTTCTTGCTTCCTGTCCTTTCTTCCTCTCTCCCTCTCTCTATTCCTTCATCCTTTCTTTGCTTCTTTCATGTTTATTCCTTTCTTTGAATCTTTCCCCTCTCTTCACTTCTTCCTCATCATCCCCTCCCCCTCTTTCTTCTTGTATTCCTATACAAACACATCTGTAATACAAACACAGCCGTGCGGTGCAGAGGAGTGAGAGAGGAGCGAGAGAAAACGACAGGAGGGAGAGAAGAAAAGAAAAGGAGTGAACACAGCAGGAAGATGACTAGCTTTGCTCCAACAGGGAAGAACAGGAAGTCAGGCGTGACCTCGCGACCTGGTAACGCTCTCTACACGCTCGGATCTTCATCAGCTGTCTGTTCTACACACCCCGGGTGTGTGTGTGAGCGTAGATCAGACAGAGACTCAAAAGGTGTTTAACACACTCCTCCTGTTCGGTGATGTGAGGACCTGACGTCTGAGACGGCAAACAGAGAGCATGATGGGAAACGCTGACCGAGTCGAGTTATAGGGTGAAGAACTGGGGCTGATTAACGTCACTTTCACAGTTTATCAAACACACAGCATTAAAAACACACCACGCTAAAGGAAATACACAACAACAACAACAACAACATAATAATAATAATAATGATAATAAAACGGTTAATCCGTCGCGATTCATTCCTTAACAACCTGCGAAGAGAAAATCCGAGGTTGAAGAGCACGAGTTAAACTTCCTCACCTTGGAATCGGAGGAGAGATCCAGGGCGGGGTCGCGACCGTTCTCACCGGGGGCGTGGCCACGATCGCTCACTGGAGCTGTGGAGTGGAGGAAGGTCAAAGGTCACTAAAACATCAAGACGCACGCCGGAGCTTCAATCAAACATCGCCTTCACAAACACGACCCGCCATAACATCACATCGACCACTCATGCCTGCTCTACGTGGTGTTTATCCAGATGTGTGGTGTAAACAGTGTTTATCCAGATGTGTGTAGACTGTGCTGGGGGTGTATCCAGATGTGTGGTGTAAACAGTGTTTATCCAGATGTGTGTGTAGACAATGTGCTAGGTGTGTATCCAGATGTGTGCCCCTGTGTGTGCAGAAATGTTTATCCAGATGTGTGTGTGCAGGAAGTGTTTATCCAGATGTGTGGTGTACAAGGTGTGCTGTGTGTGTATCCAGGTGTTGTGTACATGGTGTTTATCCAGATGCATGCCGTAGACTGTGTTTCCAGATGTGTTGTGCAGACAGCGTGCTCGGTATTTATCCAGATGTGTGGTGTGTGAGAGGCCACCAGGTGGCACTGCTCCTCTGCACAGATGCTGAGGAAATAACGAGGTCAGCGCTCAGGATCAGAGCTGTGACGCAGATGTGCGATCATGTGACACACAGCCAAATTCCGCGATCCGTGTGTGTGTGTGTGTGTGTGTGTGCGCGCACTCTGTCACACCCAGCTGAGACCATGTGTGTCAGTGTCGTTCCCCAGCTAACACACTGACTAGCGTAAAGTCTGATGGATCTGCTGAGAGAGAGAGAGAGAGAGAGAGAGAGAGAAAGAGAGAGAGAGAGAGAAATACACCACACAAAACTCGCTCCATCTCTCACTCTGTCCATCATCCTGGAGACAGGAAACACATGTCCTCCTTACTTCCTGTGTCTGTGTATAATCATGTACACACTCTGTCTGTGTGTGTGTGTTACCGGTGTCGAGGCTGCGTGAGCTGCGTTTGCTGGCCGTGCGGATGAAGTGTGGAGCGGGTCGGTCTATCAGAGAGCTGGCCTGTCGGGTCTGAGCCTGGGTTCTCCCGCTGTAACGGAACCTAGAACCCAGAGTCAGGAACTTCGACTTCGTCGGCTGCTCTGGATTCGTCAACCTAAGACAGACACACACACACAATAATAATAAAGGGTTAACCTCATCCTCAGTGAAGGGGGTGTGGCCCACGTGTGCCAGTCTCAGTGAAGGGGCGTGGCCCACATGTGCCAGTCTCCGTGAAGGGGGCGTGGCCAGAGTGTGTGTTTTACCTGAAGAAGGTGTGATGCTCCACACAGACTTTCCAAACCCTCTTAGCGGCGCGATAGTTGGGCAGCTTAAATCCCACTGTGCTCTCAAACTGCTCCGCCTAACACACACACGTACATATGTGTATATACACATGTGTGCGCACACACTTGTATGTATGTAAATATATAAAAAGATGCGTGCAGGTGGGTGTGTGTTATATATATATATATATATATATATATATATATATATATATATGTGTGTGTGTGTGTGTGTGTGTGTGTGTGTGTGTGTATACACGTACCTCTCCCGGTCTGATCTTAATGTAAAAGTTGCTGCGTTTGTAAGAAATCTTGAGGATCTTGGGCCAGGCGAAGCGGTTGATCCTCAGACGGTCTTTGTAGATCAGCAGGCCGTTAGCACACACTCCCAACATGATGTCCACACCCTCGGAGTCCTGACACACACACACACACACACACACACAGGAAGTAATGTATGGTTAAGAACAGGTCATAACGGTAGCAGGGGTTTGTGGATGATATTCATTGAGACTAGGGGGCTGTGTTCCAAACCACACACTAGGGAGCACTGGTTAGGGAACTAACATGTGGTTTGGGACGCGGTCCTGGTTCAGTGTTCCAGCTTCAGTTCATTTCCTGTTTCCAAATTAACACGAATGTCAACCTCAAACTCATTATTCCATCACACACTGTGTGTGTGTGTGTGTGTGTGTGTGTGTGTGTGTGTGTGTGTGTGTGTGTGTGTGTGTGAGAGAGAGAGAGGGCGCGCGCACATGTGTGTGAAAAGGGAGCAGCAGGAAATCAATATCTGTGATGGATGGAACAGATTTACACAAAGAGACGCTTTTAACACACACACACACACACACACACACACCTCTCTTTCTCCTTCTCACCCATCTCTTCAATTCCCTCCATACATCCATCTCTCGCATTTCTTCCTCTAGTTTCCTTCCCCCTCTCTCTCTCTCTCTCTCTCTCTCTCTCTCTCTCTCTCTCATCTTTTCCATCCATCTCCCCCAGTCACTCCTCTCTTCTCCCTTTTCCATCCGTCCATTTCCCTCATTCTTTCTATCCATCCCTCCTCCACCTGACCCTGATGCACTGCTAATTTTAGCCCACAGAGGACAGAGGACATGATAGACACACACACACACACACACACACGCGTTATAGTGGGCAGGGTTTACAGCTGTGGTGCATGTTATAGTGGGCGGGATTTACCTGTGTGTGGGTGGAGCTTACCTTTGCCTGATGAAGGTCGACACCGTACATGGAGAGCTTTTTGGCATTTTCCAAGAAATTTATATCAGCCTGGGCTGGGTTCATTCCCCTACACGTGCACACACACACACACACACACACACACACACACACACACACACACACAGAGTGTCAGATAGAGAAACAGAGTGACAGACCTTTCTTTGTTTCAGTACATCATACATGTTATTTGTATACATGTTACGTGTGTGTGTGTGTGTGTGTGTGTGAGAGAGAGAGAGAGAGAGAGAGAGAGAGAGAGAGAGACAGACCTGTGAGACTTGTGCAGCTCGAGCACCTTCTCCTCGAGCTCTTTGGTGTGATCTTTAGTGAGCTGGAAGTCGCTGATGGAGTGGAGCTGCTGCTCGGCCGAGTCGTGATCTCCGAGCTCCGCCTGCAGCGTGTAGGAGCTGAGCAGCGCCAGAGTGACGAACGAACACGGCAACCGTCCCGACACGATGTCCTGCCTCAACTGCAGACACAGCAGATACCTGCGTACACACACAAAGCTGACTACATACAGAGCTTTTACATGGCATGCATGTCATGATTATGACCATATCTGTGTGTGTGTGTGTGTGTGTGTGTGTGTGTGTGTGTGTGTGCGCGCGTACCTGGTGATGTCCTCAGTAAGCTGTGTGGGATCCGGCGGATAAAACTTCACGTTGAACGCAAACTGCCACTGCGAGTCTGGAGAGAAAGGGGAACGGATGAAAACTCGTTACACTCCGCAGCGTTGTGGAACTCTGCATTCTGATTGGTTAATAGTGCTCGCTCGGACACGTTATCGTTTCTATAGTAACGACTCGTTTGTTCGCACGCGCGCCGGACGCCCCACCGACAATAAACGGAAACTTTCGGGCCACGTGTGCACGGCTTGCTACGTATTCAACATCGACAGATTCCGGTTGCTATGGCAATGGTGCGTTAACAGAAGAAAAGCGAGTTCCAGTCAGAGTTCGATCGGATTTATTTATGTATTTATTCTGGCTGTGGGCTAACGAATCTCTGAATAAACCCAATACTCAACTGACAAGCTGATGTGATCTCGCTCTCACACACACACACACACAATTTTATCTAGCATTATTTCAGGATCCGCCCTCAGAAACACAGATGAAGTGATGAATAAACAAATGGGTACGACGATGCCTGCTAACGAGCTCAGAAGGGGCGTGGCCTATTTAACGTGGAACTCACTTCCTGTCTGGCCGAGGCACTCGGTTCTCACGGTACGGAGGAGGAAAAGACGGGCAGAAGGACGAACGTGGACTGAATGTGTTCTTTCACTCAGTAGAGTGTGTGTGGCGCTTCATAACATGTTACACTCTGTGTGTGTGTGTGTGTGTGCTGCTCTAATTACAGCGCTCCAAAATAAAATCCACCAGAGAGAGAGACTGAGAAAGAGAGGGACAGACAGAACGAGTGAGAGACAGTGTGAGAGAGAGACAGAGAGAGAAAGTGAGAGACAGAGAAAGTATGAGAGAACATGAGAGACACGGAGAGAAAGAGATAGACAGACAGTGTGAGAAATAGAGACAGTGTGAAAGAGAGAGACAGTGTGAAAGAGAGAAAGTACGAGAGAGAGAGAGACAGTGAGTGCGAGACAGAGACAGAGACAGTGAGTGCGAGAGAGAGACAGAGACAGTGAGTGCGAGAGAGAGACAGACAGTGAGAGAGAGAGAGAAAAAGAAAGTGAGAGGGTGAGAGAGAATGACCCCGTTTCGATGATCTAGGTCATCCTGACTCATCACAGAGGTTTTTTAAACAAAGTGTGTGTGAGTGTATGTGTGTGTGAGAGGGAGAGAGAGAGACAGAGAGAGGGAGAGCTCCATATTGTTGATGGAGCTCAACGTTGCTCAGATGAATTAATCTTTACTATTATTAAATTAAGTCTATTCCATATTGATGACTCCAATCATTTTCTCCTTACAGGAAATAACTAAACTAATATTCTACAAATTATAATAATAATAATAATAATAATAATAATCACTACTACTACATGCTAATATATTTTATTATACAGTCACAGAGCACTTTATCAGGATCACTACACTAATGTTGCCCAGAGCCTCCCCCTTTGCTCTCAAAACAGCCTCAATTCTTCATCTCCTGGATTCCTGACGATGTTGGAAACATTCCTTTGAGAGTCTGGTCCTGTGACTGAGGAACTCTGAGGAACTCTGAGGAACTCTGAGGAACTCTGAGGAACTCTGAGGAACTCTGAGGAACTCTGAGGAACTCTGAGGAACTCTGAGGAACTCATTGTCATGTTCATGGTGCATTATCATGCTGGAAGTAGCCATTAGAAGATGGTAGATTGCGGTCATGATGGGAAGTACATGGTCAACAACAAAGTGCGCTGAGAAAACATTCCCCACACCACCACACCACCTCCACCAGGCTGGACCGTGACGTCTCTTTTTAAATGTGACTTGCATTTGTTTCATTATTTTCTTTATATTTATATGAACACGGTGAAGGTGTTCTGAACCACCGCAGCTCCGTAACTAACCGTCCACCTCCCGAAAAAATACATCGAATACTCAACAAAATCATAAATAACATGCTTTACACGCAGTGCAAGCTGCTAAAATCTAAATCTGCACACAGGAAGTCCCACGCCAACATCCTGATGAATAAATCTGGTTACGATAACGAGATACGGCACGTCTGAAGTGTGTGTGTGAGAAATAAACCAAATAAAGTTACTTACTGCGGATCTGACGTTTGATCTCCTTCGTAGGATCGAGCCAGCACTACAAACGCACGCACACACACACACACACACACACACACACACACACACACAGAATTACAGGATGTAAACTGAGAAGGAAAAAATCCCAGTAATGACTAGCGTGAGGTTAAAACATCGCTCTCCTCGCTGTGTGTTTGTGTCGTGTGTGAGGGATGGATGAAGGGGGGGATGGAAGGTGGGAGGGAGGGATGGATGGATGGAAGGTGGGAGGGAGGGATGGATGGAGGGATGGATGTAAGGAGGGATAGATGGAAGCAGGGATGGATGGAGGGATTTATAGAGAGGGAGGGATGTAAGGAGGGATGGATGGAGGGAGGGATGGAGGGAGGGATGGAGGGAGGGATGGATGAGGGATTTATAGAGAGGGAGGGATGTAAGGAGGGATGGATGGAAGGAGGGATGGATGGAGGGATGGATGGAGGGATGGATGGATGAGGGATTTATAGAGAGGGAGGGATGTAAGGAGGGATGGATGGAAGGAGGGATGGAAGGAGGGATGGATGGAGGCATTTATAGAGAGGGAGGGATGTAAGGAGGGATGTAAGGAGGGATGGATGGAAGGAGGGATGGATGTAAGGAGGGATGGATGGAGGGATGGGCTGGATGGAAGCAGGGATGGATGAGGGATTTATAGAGAGGGAGGGATGTAAGGAGGGATGGATGGAAGGAGGGATGGATGGAGGGATGGATGGAGGGATGGATGGATGAGGGATTTATAGAGAGGGAGGGATGTAAGGAGGGATGGATGGAAGAAGGGATGGATGGAGGGATGGATGGAGGGATGGAAGGAGGGATGGAAGGAGGGATGGATGGAGGGATGGAGGGATGGGCTGGATGGAATGTGTGTACTGTAGAAAAGTCTTCTCTCGGCCCCAGCAGAGACCTGCACCAGCTTCACACGGACCTCCATTTTCTCCCAAAAACACTCACCCTCTGGTCCGCGTTGTCTTTGAAGCTCAGGCCGAAGTAATCCTTCTCCAGGAGGTTCAGGTGCTCACACACTTTTTGAAACAGGAACTGACCCTTGGCTCGCTTCTGCAGAGCAACACACACACACACACACACACACACACACACACACACGTTAAAGTCTACACCTATGCAAAACACTGAAACATCAGCAAAATCTGCTCAACTACATGCAAATGACGCCTTGCTCCTGTCAGCCAATCAGACGTCTTCACGTCACCTGAGCAGGGAAACTTTTCCCCTTCCTACCTTTAACAGG
>NC_030417.2:1156931-1159431 GCF_001660625.3 Ictalurus punctatus
CCCCCATTAGCAATGTGCTAGCTGGTGGGAACCTAAGCACAGTCGCACCGACTGAACGTTGTGGTTGCTTGGCAACGGTTCTCGTTACGGACGCGTTTACGTGGATTTTATTCAAGTTATTTAAGGAACTGTTTACAGGAATCTTTGGGTGAAGCAAAGAACATTTTCAGGAACCTGGGAACTCTCAATTTAAAAAAATTTTAGTTCAGGAAATTTTTGCAAGCCCTTCGGAACCGTTTCAAGAACCCAGGAACTTCTTTTCAGGGAACCTTTTAAGGAATTTGGGAGATGTTTTGGATGGCCAGGAACTTTTTCGGAAGCCCACAAACTGTTTTTGGGAACCCAGGAACCCAAAAATTGTTTCACTCAGGAACCTTTTCAGGAACTCAACCTCTTTTCAAATAGCCCGAGAACTGATTCGGGAACCGTTTTAGTTCAGAAAACGCTCAGGAACCTTTTCGGAAGCCCAGGAATTTTTTTTAAGCCGCTCGCATAATTTTACTTTTTGCTTAGCAACTGCTTTTATTAGTGATGTTTTAACATGGAGACGGTCTACAGCCCAATCAGACGGGATTAGTGACACGTCCGGGGGTTTAACGCAACTTATCGAGTTGCCAGCACGGGCACAGGTTACGTCATGTGACCTGTTAATGATCGAGCATGGCCACGCCCTCTAACAAGGAACTTATTTGTTTGCTAACTTGCACAAAGTGTAAATGCAGAAGTTGTGTGTGTGTGTGTGTGGGGGGGGGGGGGGGGGGGGGGGGTCAGTCATCTATTCAACAGAATTAAACTTCCTCATCTTACACACACACACACACACACACACACACACAGACAGGACAATGCATCAGACAAAAGGTCTAGATGGTAAACAAGGAAGAAGTAAGAAAAAGCGCACAGACACACACACACACACACACACACACACACACACACACACACATACACACACGGAGCTGTAAAGACTCTTTTATAGCACGAACGTAGCTCTGTGCTCTGGAGCTGCTAGCTAACATTCTGACACCTTCACGGAAAGTTTATGAAAACAGCTAACTAGCTCGTGGCTAACATGGCTAACAACTAGTCTCGGACTAAGAAAAAGGAAAGGAAGTGACCCCTCGACTGCACGCGAGTTTAGCGAGTGACGTCACACGTAGCACCTCTTTACTTTTAAATGCGACGAGCGGCGTACGAGCCGGTATTCGCTGACTAGCGATCGTTAGCATTAGCTTGCGGAATCATTCTGTGGGAGTCTTCATCATGAAGGCGGCTGATGTGAGAAAGGCGTGTAGCTGCATGTGGTTCCTTCAGATCTCTCTCTCTCTCTCTCTCTCACACACACACTCACCTCCACATCACACTGGAACTGGCTCCCGTCCAGCAGAGTCACGTGACACACCACCATCTTCATCTTCTTTCCAGGTTTGACAGGAGACACGACAGCGCTCACCTCCTCAGGCTCCGTCTCCCTCTCCTCTTTCACTGGCTGCACACACACACACACACACACACACACACACACACAGGTCAGATTCAGAACGAAAAGGAAAAGTAGGAAGTTCCTCTCAGTTCCTCAGTTCAGGACTGCGGTGTGAGGTTAAAGGTCATGACCCCTCACCTGCGTCTCCGAGCTGCACACCGAGTTCTGCTCCTCCCTCCTCTCGGGCGATTCGACCTCTCCCTTCGGCTCCTCCTCCTCCTGTGTCTGAGTGGGCGTGTCTTTAGACTCCACAAGGGATTTCTGCCGTTTGAGCCATGGAGGCAGGAAACGAGAGATGCCCTTGTCCTTCTTCTGCCCGCTGGAAGGGGAGGGGCTTGTGGGCGTGGCAGGATCCGCCTCCACTTTCTGCAAGACGTGACGAAGATCAACGTTAGCGTCGCGTGTGTGTGTGTGTGTGCGTGAGCTGTCGAGTCTGATCTGTGAGGACACGTACGTACATCGTACGCTTTTTTTAACCGTCAGCTAAACGTCAGCTAGCTATTCTCAGCTCTGTTTGAAGTGCTCGTTAGCTCTATCGTAGCGTTCTACGAATAACGCGAGCGCGTTTAAGTTATTTAATGATTACCAATGCCGAAATGTCAACTCCTCCGAGGAGAAATGAACCACGGCAACGTAACCTAGCGAGATTTCGTGAACCACCAGTATGATGGTGTAGGTCACCGTGTGACTGATTTCGGCCAATAGAACATCGTCTGCTGCGTCACTATACCTCTGTGTTCTCAGGGTCCTGAGGGTTCTCAGGGTTCTGAAGGTTCTCAGGGTTCTGAGGGTTCTCAGGGTTCTGAGGGTTCTCAGGGGCAGGTTGAGGATCCGTGTCGGTGTTCTGCACGCTCTCGCCGAGGGGTTCGACCTCCTGCTGCTCCTCCGACTGCTGCTTCTCCGGCTCCTTCTTCACCTCCGCCTCTGACCCCGCCTCTGTCGCCATCGCAGCCAATCAGACTGAAGGAGCGAGAGCGTGAGACGGTCTTTCATCAGAACATGCCTTACTATAATAAC